>NC_142066.1:23029748-23192248 GCF_059756535.1 Pantherophis guttatus
GTTAAAAATTAGAAATTAAGGATGGAAATGATTGTTTTTAAATTAAAGGGTTTCAATAGAAAAAAGGCAACATTGAGAAGTATTTGTGATAAAGGGAGAAATAAGAGAATGAAATGAAATAAGATTAAGATTAGGAGGTTAGGGCGGATGGCAATATTGATTATATATTAAATATTAAATAGAGATGAAAAACAAAAAAGTAGAAAAGGAATAATATGGCAGAAATTGAAATATATAAATTAAATTTGGGGAAAATAAGCTGTATAAATTTTGACTCGGTTAATACTCTCTTCAGAAAAAATGTACTGTTTGTATGTTTGTTTTAAAAAAATAAAAAAACTTATATAAAAAAAGAAGTCTACACTAGATTATTGTGTGTGTGTAGTGTTTTTCTATTGAAGCACCTGGTCTACTCCAATATGGGAGGGAGGATACTGCTTCCCTTTCGCCTTTCAGCTCCAATCCAGAAGCCCTCAAGTAGTTGCATTCACAACAAACCATTTCAAGATGTTTATATAGCCATAGTTCAATGAAATCCCAATTCATTATTTTCTAGGCTTTATGAGACATTAACCAGCATTTTGCTGTCTGTTGTAAGACTTAAGGGAGACTAAAATAGATCTATTTCTGACTTATTTGTCTTCATCAGTTAGGCACACCCTCATCTTATGACTTCTCCCTGTAAACAATATTGTAAACAATAATGCACATATAGACCTACGAAAAAAGAACAAAATAAATATTTGACTGTTACAAGGAGGAGTCATAAGATGAGGGTGTGGCTAACTGATGAAGACAAATAAGTCAGAAATAGATCTATTTTAGTCTCCCTTAAGTCTTATGACAGATATCAAAATGCTGGTTAATGTCTGATAAAGCCTACAAAATAGTGAGTTGGGATTTCACTGAACTATGGCTATATAAACATCTTGATTTATGTAGGAGAAATTGAAATTATGATTGGTACATTATAAGTGCAATAGAGTTTTCTAATATCCGCCTCAAACCAACTCATCAACCCTTATGTCCCTCCCATCAGTCTTCAACCTCATTCAGCATGATCAAAGTTGCACCTTGCAGTCTTCTCCTGCTGTGAGAAGTTTTTCATCGGAAAGAAACCGAGCCACCGAGGTGCATCCAGAATGAGCCTTGAATGAACCCAGGATGATGGCCTCCTGCCACGACCATAGGGTGATGGAACCAGCCAGAGTAGCTGCCGCCAAAACTTTCCCAGTGGAAGAGAAGGAAATGCAATGGATGGAGGCATCATGATCCTTCATGACCTGCAAAAGACAATGGTGATCAAAGACAACTGTCTTCTTCCTCAAGACTCCCAGAGCCAGTTCCATTGATTGACAGGTCTTCCTCAATCATCCATCTCCCAGTTATATGCCGAGTCCCTCTCAACCTCACCGAGATCTTACTCATTCCATTCGTATCCAAGACGGTGACCGATCTGTCCCATCCACCGATAGCCACAAACTGACCATATGGATGAAAGGTCACGCAGTTCAAGGGGCATGAGAAGTCCCACTGGTGGAGCACATGTCCTTGGGCAGCTTCCCAGAGCTAAGAAATTTTTTAAAATAGTAAGAAATTGGGGGTTTTGTCAATGCTTATGTTGTTGTTGTTATTGTTATTAACTGATTAGTCTATAAGCCCGTAATGGCGATCCTATGGCATGCGTGCCACAGGTGGCACGCATAGCTAGATCAGTGGGCATGCCAGCTCAGCTCTGGCACGCATGCACGCGCTGGCCAGATGATTTTCGGGCCTTCTGGGCCCACCAGAAATAGGGAAACAGGCTGTTTCCTGCCTCCGGAGGGCCTGGAGGGGTGGGGAAGACCCATTTTTCTTTCTCACCTGGCTCCAGATCCACTCTGTGCATCTGGGGAGGGCGAAAACAGCCTTTCCCACTCCCTCGGAGGCCCGCTGGAGGCCTGAAACGGCCCATTTCCCAACTCCCAGTGGGACAGGAAGTGACGTTTTTTGCTATCCCGAGCCTCCAGAGTCTCCTAGAGAGGCCTCGGGAGGTTGGGTACCACCCACAGAACCGGTGGTAAAAAAAATTGGATTTCACCACTGCCCCTTCCCTTAAACCCAGTCAATAATACCTTAAGAGTGCCGTCCAGTGATACTGAAGCTAATAGTTTACAATCTGAATTGATGCAGCAGTCTGTAATTTGGGCCTTGTGGGCATCCTTGCTCAAGATCCTAAAACAATAAAAAAAACAGAAAATCTGAAGGCAGCACTCAGATGTGCTGGTTAGGTGACCTGAATTAATGAAGGATCACTTTTTTTTAAATGTATATTTATTAGGAGTTTTCTGTCAGGTAATCAACAAGTTTAAACAAGAAGAAGGAAACCAAAGAAACAATGCACAAGAAAAAGAAACAACAGTTATGAAATACAGTGAGTTCCAACCTACTCTGTAACAGTTCATTATCTACCGTTCCTCTAACAGAACAACAAATGGCTTTCCTTTATTTCTTGAAATATTTTATGTTGAAGTATCTGAAATCTTTTCCTAGATATTTGATAAATCACTTCCATGCCTCCCTTAATCTGCATCTTTTCTAGTCACCCAAATCATAAATCATCATTACCATTTTTTCAGCAACAATTCCCTATCAGATTTATAGTCTTTCAAATAAGTTTTTCTCATTTTTTTTTCCTTCTAATCAAGCAAGTTATCTTTGCCATCTTGGTAAACTGACATTTTCCAATAGACTCCTCTACTGTGGCAAGAGTATTAAGCCTCCAAGAAGATCCACTAGAAGAAAAAAAGATATTAGTGCAAGAAAAGTGAAGATAGAGCAGCCAGGTCCTTTTTCTTCTTCTTTTTTTTAATTATTTGGCTCTAAATTAAATGCACTTTCATTTATTACATTTCCTATCTCAAAATAGACAGAAATTGTGTCCTGGTCTTTGCATTTGTGGTTGGAGGGAGATCCAGAGGCGCTGATGAAGAGGACACCCAGGGTCTACAGGCAGCTCAAAACCATCAGATTGCCCATCCCAAGGTTTTAAACTGTAACCCTACTTTAAATTTTACAAATACAGGCTGTCAACACTCTCCAGTCTCATTAATTCCATGGATAGCATCTCCGTTTCCTTTCTTTTAGAATAACAGAATAACAGAGTTGAATGGGACTTTGGAGGTCTTCTAGTTCAACCTCTGCTCAAGCAGGAGACACTATACCCGTGATGGTGAACCTATGGCACGCGTGCCACAGCTGGCACGCGTAACCATATCAATGGGCATGTGAGCTCAGCTTCCGGTGGGACTGGAAGTTGTCAAACGGGCCATTTTTGGCCTCCGGAGGGGTGGGGAAGGCTGTTTTCGCCCTCCCCAGATGCCTAGAGAGGTCCTGGAGCCAGGTGAGAAAGAAAAACGGGCCTACCGGGCCATTGTGTGCCAGGAGCGGGGTGAGAATTAGAATTAGCATAGAATTATGGGTATGAGCATGCATACGCTCGACCCCCCCGCCCCCGCCCCTTCCTGGCACACAATGGCAAAAAGGTTAGCCATCACTGCACTATACCATTTCAGTCAAATGGTTGTCTAATCTCTTTTTAAAAACCTCCTGCCAGGTGTGCCTCCTTTCGAAACTCAAGAAAGAAAAACCCCAAGTCCATGTTTGTAGAGAAAGGTACTTTTACTGAGTATGAACTGATTGCAGCAAAAGAAAATCAAAGTCTGAGGCAATTACATATAGAAAGGATCCCCAAATCTCTCTCCCCAAGGACCTGAGTTGAGTGTACCATCCACATCTCCCCAAGGTGTCATGTGGGGTACTTCTTCAGATGGCCCCATCTATCTGGTATGCCGGAGCAGTTGACCTTGACAGCTATCAGCTCTCTTTGCAGCTGCTATGAAGACAGTGAGAATTTTCCTCCCTTTTCGAGACATCTCCACCAGCTCACTTCCCCCCACTCCCAAATACCAGCAATGCCTCCCGCCTCCCGTTACAATAACAGCCAAAAGCAAGCAAGCATCATAGAGGCTGACATCTCCAGTATTAGAGCACCCACAACTTCTGGAGGCAAGTTGTTCCCCTGATCAATTGTTCTGACTATCAGGAATTTTCTCCTCGGTTCTAGGTTGTTTCTCTCCTTGATTCGTTTCCATCCACTGCTTCTTGTCTTGCCTTCAGGTGCTTTGGAAAATAGGTTGATCCACACTCATCTTTGTGGCAGCCCTTCAGATATTGGAACACTGCTATCATGTCATGTCCAGCTGTGGTTAACTGCTGTTCTGTTTCTTCCATTTCAAGTAGTCTTGACTTACAACCATTCATTTAGCCACAGCACTGAAAAAATAAGACTTATGACTTATGTAAATGTAGTCCTTACACTTAAGACTATTATATGTGTATAGGTATATATGTATAGGTGGTACCTTGCTCAATAGTAGTAACTGTGAGAGGGATCTTGGAGTCCTAGTGGACAACCATTTAGATATGAGCCAGCAGTATGCAGCAGCTGCCAAAAAAGCCAACACAGTTCTGGGCTGCATAAACAGAGGGATAGAATCAAGATCACATGACGTGTTAATACTACTTTATAATGCCTTGGTAAGGCCACACTTGGAATATTGCATTCAGTTTTGGTCGCCATGATGTAAAAAAGATGTTGAGACTCTAAAAAGAGTGCAGAGAAGAGCAACAAAGATGATTAGGGGACTGGAGGTTAAAACATATGAAGAACAGTTGCTGGAATTGGGTCTGTCTAGTTTAATGAAAAGAAGGACTAGGGGAGAGATGAAAGAAGCGTTCCAATATCTCAGGGGTTATCACAAAGAAGAGGGAGTCGAACTATTCTCCAAAGCATCTGAGGGTAGAACAAGAAGCAATGGGTGGAAACCAATCAAGGAGAGAAGCAACTTAGAACTAAGCAGAAATTTCCTGACAGTTATAACAATTAATAAGTGGAACAACTTGCCTCTAGAAGTTGTGAATGCTCCAACACTGGAAATTTTAAAGAAGATGTTGGATAACCATTTGTCTGAGGTGGTGTAGGGTTTCCTGCCTGGGCAGGAGGTTGGACTAGAAGACCTCCAAGGACCCTTCCAACTCTGTTATTCTATTCTATTCTATAGCATTCCCATGATCATGTGATCAAAACTGGAGTGTTTGGCAACCAGCATATTGTAGCATCCAAAGTCATGTGAACATAATTTTTAACCTTCCTGACAAGCAAAGTCAATGGAGGAAGATAGATTCACTTAGCAATCACATGATTGGTTTCATAACTGCAATAATCACTTAACAATGGTGGCAAGTAAGATCATAAAATCAGGGACAATTCACTTAATAACTGTCTTGCTTAGTGCAAAGGCAATTCTGGTCTCAGTTGCAGTCATAATTCCAGGACTATCTGTATTCAAGATAAAAAAAAATTCCCTCAGCCCATAATACCTGCATCCTTCTCTCAGGCTCCAAAGTTCAAAGCGTCCATTGAAGGCCCCGAGACAAACTGTTGTTTCAGACAAGAAGGCACAGGCCGAGATTCCATCACAGGAGGTCAGCAAGGATTTCTGTTCCTAAATCATCGGAAGGGGGAGAATTTGTGATCAGAAATCAGATCTAACCACTCCCCTCACCCAACCAAGGAGCTTGGATAGCTCAGCAGACTAATGCATTGTAATTTAACTCCAGCTGTCTGCAATTAGTAAGTTCGAATCTTGCCAGGCTCAAGGTTGACTCAGCCTTCCATTCTTTCTAAGGTAGGTAAATTGAGGACCCAGTTTGTGGGGGCAATAAGCTTACTTTGTAAAAATATACAAAAGTATGAAGGCTATAGCTTAACGCATTGTAAGCCGCCCTGAGTCTCCGGAGAAGGGCAGCATATAAATCAAATTAAAAAAAACCAAAACCCATATTTCAACCAATGCAAACAATTCTGAATTTGGGCAGTGGGCTATAAAGCAGCAACCTATGCAGGCTTTAATTTCAAAGATAAAAAGGATGTTTTTAGCAGTTTTTCTTCCTTCAGGGTGGTACTCGGCTCAGATCTCTAAGTTCCTTTTTTATTGTTGAAAATAGTATATTTGTTTTATATGGTTAACTTTTTATTAACGCCGTACTGAGCAATAACGACACCTCGTTGTAATTTATTTGTTCATTTACTGATATTATATCTTTGCATCATTTTTGTATTTTGCTTGTTTCTTTCCTTTTTTTAAAAAAAAGAAAATTAGTTAAAAATGGTTTTAAAAAAGACAAAAAAGTACACAGAGGGCATGTACACAGCCTCCACATCTCTCAGCAGCTCCTTAAACCAATTCTTTCTGTTCCCAAGATTGTGGGGCAACTGCGCAGCCCTGCAAAAACACACAATTGCTTAAAAAAACTGCAGATATGTTCTAATTCAGTGCCTGGGAAAATTACCCCAAATTGGGTAAAGATGGTTTTTCTTTGGGTTATGACACATAAGCCCATTATCCATCACAACAACCACATTTAAATTGACTTAAAGTGTCCAACGTGTACTAAAATATGTTCAAAAATCTCTCAAGGTATCCCTATTAAGATGAAAATGGATGTATTACCAAGGGTAATTTCGGTTTTAATTGGGTTGTTTTAAATTTGGGCCAATATTATTTAATTGTTTTTTTAAATGTTTTTAAATTTTATATGCTATGTTTTATCCTGGCTGTACACCGCCCTGAGTCCCGCAGGAGAAGGGCGGTATAGAAATATAATAAAATAAATAAATAAATAAATAAATAAATAAATAAATAAATAAATAATTTGTTGATATGACATAAAGACCATGATATTGTTTTTATAATACAGGCAGTCCTCAATTAAGACCAATTGTTTCATGACTGCTCAAAGTAATTAAGGGCACCAAAAGAAAAGATTTACAAGTGGTCTTTGAAGTTTGAGGAGAGTTTCGGATAAGCACTTTTTTTTTTTTTAAATTTGATTTATATGCCGCCCTTCTCCGGAGACTCAGGGCGGCTTACAATGCGTTAAGCAATAGCCTTCATACTTTTGTATATTTATACAAAGTCAGCTTATTGCCCCCACAAACTGGGTCCTCATTTAACCTACCTTAGAAAGGATGGAAGGCTGAGTCAACCTTGAGCCTGGCGAGATTCAAACCTGCAGAAATTGCAGGCAGCTGTGTTAATAACAGGGTGCATTAAACCACTGTACTACCAAGGCTCCTTGAATAATGAAGGAAAAAATTTGGGAAGCAAACTTCTCTAAGTGAACACAACCTGAATGCTTCTGAAGCTAAAATATTTCTGAGAATTGGGATCATTTTTACCTGTCCGGTTTTCATCTCCACCAGATGTAAAGTCCCCTCCACGGTACCCACAATGGCCAGTTTTCCCGAAGGAGCAAGAGAAACGGAAGAAGGAGTTGAAGGAAGGTTCAAAACGAGACTGTTAATTAAAAGAAAAGAGGCCGATGAAGATTCTCAGTCATCCAGTTAAGAGTTGTCTGGAAATTGAGTTAAGGCAGCTGGATTTTTCTTTTTGGTATAAAACGTTTCGCTGCTTATCCAAGCAGTTCTTCAGTCTGAGCAAATGTCTGTGGAGATTCTCAGTCATCCAGGTCATAGTTGTCTCAAAGATGCTTTTCCAAAGAGCAACTGAACTGTTTTTTCCCTGAGAAGAATAAGTTTTGTTTCTCATCCAAGAATCTTCATTGGTTCTAAAGCTTCTTGGATAACAACTGATGAAGCTTCTTGGATGAGAAGTGAAACATCTTCTTCTTCCTCAGGGGAAAAAACAATCCAGTTGACTTTTGAAAAAGCACTTTGGAGTCGATCTGAGCAAGTTTGTTAGGGGTACCCTGCAGTGGTGGGTTGCTCCCGGTTCGGTCCGGTTCTTGCTAACTAGTAGTAATGGTGGCAGGAGGCTCCACCCACCCACCTTTACGTCATCACCAACGATCTGCGCATGTGCAGAAGCTTCTGCACATGCATGCTCCCATTGCGAACTGATAGTAAAGGTAAGTGGAACCCACTCCTGGTACCCCATCTATGTCCTCTGATGTGGCTTAATTTCTCACCTAATCTGAATAAGATTGCTAGGTAGAATAGACAGAAAGTCTTTGGGATGTAAATAATCAACTTGATAACATTGAAGAAGCTACTTGGATAAACAACAAAATGTTGGCTGCCCAAAAGAGATTGGACAAGGCATTTGTCTCCTGTTTGAGCAGGGGATTGAACTAGAACCCCCTGCTCAATGGTGCAGCAGACTAAGTGCTGTTAAGTGCTAGCACTTAGCTGCCAGCTGCCTGCAATTAGTGCAAGTTCAAATCTCACCAGGCTCAAGGCTGACTCAGCCTTCCATCCTTTCGAGGTAGGGAAATTGAGGACCCGGATTGTGGGGGCAATAAGCCAACTTTGTATAGAACAACACTGCCTAGGGGGGCCCGAAAGCCCTAATAAGCAGGTATATACATAAAAGTATGCAGGCTATTGCTATAATGCATTGTAAGCCGCCCTGAGTCTACGGAGAAGGGCGTCATATAAATTGGACAAATAAATAAATAAATAAATAAATAAATAAATAAATAAATAAACAAACAAACAAACAAACAAACAAACAAACTAGAAGATCTCCAAGATTCCTTCCTTCGTTCTGTCCTTCCACAGAACTCTGTGATTCTGTTTCGAACCAACAAAAAAAAAAAGTCCCTTTGACATAACTCAACTTCCAGATAAAAGAGGGGTGGGGGATAATAACATGCATGAGAAGAAAAGGACCCCATCCCTCCTTTAGGGAATTACCTCCTGGTTTGCTGAGCCCTCTCAGGCTTGTTAATCCATTTCAGGAAAGGTTTTCTGCATTTCTGGAGTGCCACCTGGGCTTGTAAGCAGAGGTCTGAGGAACTGGGTTCATTTGCTGCCTGCTGCAAGAGCAGTAGAGGATTCTGGGAAAGCAGCCCAAAGTTTCTTTGCAAAAAGTCAGAGAATAAGTTGACTGCCTCACTGGGTTCTGAGCCAGCAGCTGTTGCTACAGAAGACAATGGACAGATTTATATTTTCAGACACTTTTACAATACTTGTATTTCTACAAAAAGAGACCCTTGCAAGGCCAACCCCTAAATCAGAGAGGTCCAACCTCGGCAACTTTAATATCTGAGAACATCAACTCCCAGAATTCCGCAGGCAGTATGGGGAATTCTGGGAGATGGTCCATAGATCTTAAAGTTGCCAAGGTTGGACAAGAAAAGTTTTGGACCTTACCCCATTCCTAAGAGGTCTGTAAGGGGCGTGCATAAGTGCACCAACGTGCCTATTGTCCCTGTCCTAATATTCCTTTTTACTTACTCTTTTCATGTATTCAAATTATGTTTACACTTTTACCTGTTATCTTGTATATGCTTGACAAATAAACTTATGATTATGATTATGATCCCTGCCCTAAATGAACCCTGCAATTTTTCCCTCCCAATTAAAAAGTTGCAGCTGTTTTCCAAGTCTGTGACTCCCCAACTAGCTGGTGGGGAGGGCACAACAATGCTTTTTGAGCTATTTTCAGTCCCACAGTGGCTCACCATAGAGTGCGTAGGCTTCAGAGAGGCTACGGAGATGGCCGAGATGAAGATGAGCACTGATAACCTTTATATCAGTCAGGAAAGAAGCCAGAACATCCAAATAGCCACTTTGGACCTGTGGAAGAAGAATTATAATTCAAGAAGGCCACTCTTTAGAGCAGTTTTTTTCAACTTTGGCAACTTGGAAATTTGTAGACTTCAACACCCAGAATTCCCCAGCCAGGAAAGGAACTAGGCAGCCGTGAGTTCTAGGTCTGTTTTGGGCACAAAGCTAACTGCATGATCTTGAGCCACCCACTTTCTCTCAACTCTAGGAAAGAGACAATGGAAAAACACTTCCAAAAATCTTTGCCAAAAAAATCTGCAGGGACTTGCAAGGGAGTCTCCAAAAATCAGACATGACTGAACAGAAGAAAAAAATGAAGAACTCTGTATGTAAAGTATCTGTTTTAAAAATGGAAAAATTTTCCTGAAAGATACACTTCCAGTTCCTTATGTACACAGAATTTATTATTTTGCTCGTTTTTCTCTATAACCATTTAAATCTCCAAGAAACTGTTTTTATTCAGACAAATTCAGCTTCTCTAAGTTGTTGTTTAGAAGCTTTCCAGTCACTTACCAAGTGGTATGGCAGGGCAGTTAATGCCTCTGCGTCAGACTTCTGGAAGGTCCTGGAGCCATCTGGGTCTGAAAGTTTCCACCAGTGAGCTACAGAGGAGAAAAATATTAGGCAACTGTTCATTAGTGCCCCTAATAGGTTGAATTTAAACACTGTCTCTCATTATGAAAAATACTGGTTCCCTCTGGAGGTTGGCTGGGGTGCTGCAATGATCTATTCAATGATGGCACAATTGAACACAAGTACAGATAGATCTCAATAAGTACAGTGAATGAATCTCACCAAATGGTCTCATTATTCTAATTTGTATTATCCAAAGTGATATTTCTATGGAAAATGTGAAAGTTGGTTCCAGCGCAATGGAAATGGGGGATAAAAATTTTAAAATATAAATTTTATATGTATACTAGCTGATAACCTGGCGTTGCCTGGGTATTTGTTTATCCCAGTCCTGCCTTTGAAGTGATTATCTGCATTGGCAGACACCTCCCCCGACAACTTGCCCTCTTTGCGTGAAGTTGAGGGCCTAGGGTGTTGTTGTTTTTTAAGAACCAATCCCCCTTACCAGAGGAAGCCCCCTTGTGGAGTACTGTGAAGCCATTACCATGGCAACTCCACTGTGCTGTACAGTAGAAGCCATTTTAAGTCATAACAGGCTGTATCTTAACAGAACTTGAATCCAAAACGCACACTATCACTGTCAAAAGTACTGTGATTTGACACTATAGATATAATTCATTCCTTTTCATTTCAGCGGCCCAGGCGTTCCAGAGTTATGCTGGAACACACAGACACAGACACACACACACACCCAGGGGTGTTAAGGATGTCTTACCCCCACAGTGTTTATTTATTTATTTATTTATTTAATATAACTTATATGCCGCCCTATCTCCATAGGACTCAGGGCGGCTCACAACAATTAAAACAAACCAATAAAAACATAAAATACATACATAAACAAATATTAAAACCCATTAAAATAATCGAAAAACCCCTCAGTCCAGGCTAGGTGCTGCGAACAGCCATGTTTTTAATTTGCGGCGAAAAGTGCGGAGGTCAGGAGCCAGCCTGAGCCCCAGGGGGAGTTGATTCCAAAGGGTGGGCGCGCCCACAGAGAAAGCTTTACCCCGGGGGCCGCCAGCCGACATTGTCTAGCTGACGGTACCCGGAGCAGGCCCTCCCTCTGGGAATGCACCGGGCGATGGGAAGCTGTTGCTGGTTGCAGATGGTCCACCAAGTATCCTGGGCCTAAGCCATGTAGAGCTTTATAGATGATTACCAGCACCTTGAATCTCACCCAGAGGGCAACCGGCAACCAATGCAAGCTGCGCAGGAGAGGTGTTACATGGGAGTATCAGGATTCTCCCATCACAACCCATGTGGCTGCATTCTGTACCAGCTGAAGCCTCCGAATGGTCCTCGAGGGCAGCCCCATGTAGAGAGCATTACAGTAGTCAATACGGGAGGTGACTAGTGCATGAGTAACTGTGCATAGGGCATCTCGGTCCAAATAGGGGCGCAACTGGCCCACCAGACAAATCTGGGCATATGCCCCCCTGGTCATGGTTGTTATATGCTCTTCTAGACTCAACCACGAATCAAGGAGGACACCCAAGTTACATGCCCTGTCTACGGGAGGGGTAAGACTTCATCCCCTATAGCCAACGATGGAACCTCTCCTTCGGATCGAAATGCTGGTATCCACAGCCACTCAGTCTTGGCAGGGTTGAGCTGAAGCCTGTTCCTCCCCATCCAGATCCGCACCGCTTCCTGGCACTGAGACATCACGTCGAGGGCATCACTGGGTTGGTTTGGGGTGGATATAAAAAGCTGAGTATCATCAGCATACTGATGGTACCTCACCCCGAAACCACGGATGATCTTCCCCAGAGGTTTCATATAAATGTTGAACAGAAGGGGCGAGAGAACCGACCCCTGGGGCACCCCACAGGTGAGGGGCCTCATGGTCGATCTCTGCCCCCCTGCCAACACCGCTTGCTTCTGCCCCAAGAGGTAGGAAGAGAACCACTGTAAAACGGTGCCTCCCACTCCCAACCCCTCGAGGCGCTGTAGCAAGATACCATGGTCGATGGTATCGAAAGCCGCCGAAAGATCCAACACGACCAGAACAGACCAGTGTGTGTATATATACACCGTATTTTTCAGAGTATAAGATGCACCTACCTTTTTTGGTGAGGAAAAGAAGAAAAAGAAATCTCCCTCTGCCTCTGAGTTATTTTGCCTCCTTGCAGCAAATAGCAAACAGCCTGCTTTACTTTCATTTTCGTTTTCAGCATAGCTTGATTAGCACAAGGGAAAAAAATCTGCTCCAGCAATTTACCTCTTTGCAGCAAGCAGCAGAGCCCTGTGCAAAACAGCTGAGAGCAAATCAGCTGAGAGTCAGGAGGCAGATCCAATCAACTTGTGCTAATTAGGCTGTGCTGAAGCTGAAAGGAACTGTTTGTTCTTGCTGTTTGCTTGCAAGGAGGTAACTGCTGAGAGACAGAGGCCAAAGGGTGGGGGCCAGTGGGTGGTTTTCACCCCCTTTTAGGGGGCAAAAAGGTGCATCTTATACTCCAAAAAATATGGTGTGTGTGTGTGTGTGTGTACACACACACACACACACATATATATTAATTAATTAATGAAGTATTATGGAAAGAATATAAAGAATATACTTTTAATTTAAACTATTGATTTAAAGAGTCACAGAGTAGTTACAGAAAGCAAAATACAGATACAATCCTCGATTTACAATGGGTTCACATAAGGACCACGATGTTTGCTTAATGACTGATGCAAAAAAGGTCATAAAGTCAGGCCAGTCATGTGATGAACTGCTTTACAACCGTCATGATTTATGACCCTAATTGCCAGGTTCAACTACTGTCATAAATGAAGAACTATCCGTAAAAGCAATAACAATTCTATTGTAGATTCAGGCACATTAATATCTTTAGCATTTTGGCCCTGTTATGACCATGTTTATGTTTTTCAGTTACATCAGATTTTTGCCCTAATGTAAAATTAGGACAAATTCTTTATTAAACTTCTACTGTTCTCTTCTGACAGACTCTTTCTTGTCTCCAAAGCTCCTGAAGGCAAGACAAGAAGCAATGGATGGAAACTAAACAAGGAAAGAAGCAATCTAGAACTGAGAAGAAAATTCCTGATAGTCAGAACAATTGATCAGGGGAACAAGTTGCCTCCAGAAGTTGTGGGTGCTCCAACTCTGGAGGTTTTTAAAAAGACACTGGACCATCACTTGTCTGAAATAGTATAGGGTCTCCTGCTTGAGCAAGGGGTTAGACTAGAAGACCTCCAAGGTCCCTTCCAACTCTGTTATTCTGTTATTCCTTTTGGAATACTGATGATTAGCAGTGTCAAAAACCCTAACTGCCAACATGTGCTAGCTTCAATTACACATGCACCAGCCTCAAGTTAACTGAATGTTGGGCTGGATTAAACACACCCTGGTATCAATTTACAATTTGCACTAAAGGAAATATCGCGCTATTTGAACTCGCATCAAAAACAAATATCGTACTTTTCAAACTCGTTCTAATTGCAACTTACCTGAATTTAAATATCACCCAAGATTGAGAGGAAAAAATAAGGGGAAAAAATTGAAAGAATTGTTACCTGCCAAGAACACTTGGGCTGTGTGCTCCAATCCTGGTTTTTTCACGTAGCGCCGTTCTACCGCCATCCTCAAGGGGGTGCCACAGAGTTGCAGACGAGAACCTGGGAGCTCTGATGGGGAACCGCATGCTCCAAGAAGACTATGGAGAAATAGCAGAGAGATGGATTTAGTTTTCTAGTTCCCACCCTCTCCAAAAAAAAATCAGTGCCACCCACTTCAGGATCAAGCTACAGCCTCGGTAAAGAATTTAAGCAAGAGTCTTAGTCTCACCTCCAAGTTGGTTTTGAACTTATTTTTTACATCTGTACTCTGCTGCTCCTACAGACCAGTATTTCTCAATACTTGGCAACTTCAAGATGTGTGGACTCAAAGTCCCAGAATTCCTCAGGTAGCCTGCTACATCGATAATTCTGGGAGTTGAAGTCCACATATCTTGAAGTTGCTAAGATTGAGAAACATGGCTTTAGAGACATCCTTAAGAGTCTGTCCTCCATATGACATACACTAGATCAGGGCTGTCAAACTCACGGCCCACGGGCCAAATGCGTCATATGCTGGTCACACCCACGCCCGGTTTAGCAAAGGGGGGGGGGAAGTCGCTGTGACGATATGAGTTTGACACTCCTGCACTAGATTGAGAGGCTACAATTGGGCTCAAAGTCACCCAGGAAAATCAATGGAAAACTTTATCTAGGGCTACCAAAGTTGAGTTGCAAAACACCAGATGATTAGGAAGGAGCAGTAGTTAGAGCCATGATGGTGAACCTAAGGCACGCGAGCTGATTTTCAGCTGGCCCCGCCCACGCCACCCCTTCCCTCCCAGGAGTCTCCACGCAGCCTGTTTTTGATGCCGGGTAAGTACAGGGCTCGCGCAGAGAGTCTGGGAGGGCGAAACATGGGCCTTCTGGAAGTCCGGAAATGGGCCATTTGCGGCCTCTGGAGGCTTCAGGGAGGCCTGCTAGGCTCAAAATGAGGTGCGGGGGGTCATGCGCGCATGTGTGGGGGTCGTGCATGCATGCGCAGGGGGTGAGGTAATGCGGGGACGCATGGCACGTGGCGCGTGGGGGGCATTGCATTATGGGTGTGGGCACTCGTGCACGCAACCGCCCCCGCTCCCCCCCCGCTTTTGGCATGTGATGGCAAAAAGGTTTGCCATCACTGAGTTAGGGTCCCTATGTCTCTCTTCTGCCCCCTGGTGATTATTTACATGTTTGCAAGCCAGTGACCGAATCCCTAATCTAATTCCCACTTATAGGAGCATTTGGCATTCCATTCATGAAGACCCCATTTATGCATCTACCACACAGAGCAACTCATACCCCATAGAGGAGAATTATCTTTGTTCAGCCAGAACCCCAAAAGTGAGTTCCTCACCCCCTCAAGCTCCGCAACAGGTCAAAGAAGAGAGCTGTGGGGAAATTGCCAACGTGTCTTCCAGCATTAATGGCTTTTTCCAAGGTTACGGTGGTCCCATTTAATTCCTTCCACATAGAAAGGACAGAATAGAGATCTTGTTCCATTAGTCCTGCAGGGATCAAAGATACAATAGCTTTTCAATGGAGCAACTTAGATTTTGCATCAAAAAATCACCTTACCGTATTTTTCGGAGTGTAAGATGCACCTTTTTCCCTCCTAAAAGGGGGTGAAAATTTAGGTGCATCTTATACACCGAATGTAGTCCCGCCCACCCACTGGCCCCCACCCTTTGGCCTCTGCCTCGCAGCAGTTACCTCCTTGCAAGCAAACAGCAAGAAAAAACAGCTCCTTTCAGCTTCAGCACAGCCTAATTAGCACAAGTTGATTGGATCCGCCTCCCGACTCTCAGCTGATTTGCTCTCAGCTGTTTTGCACAGGGCTCTGCTGCTTGCTGCAAAGAGGTAAATTGCTGGAGCAGGTTTTTTTCTTCCTTGTGCTAATCAAGCTATGCTGAAAACGAAACTGAAAGTAAAACAGGCTGTTGGCTGCTGTAATGAGGCAAAATTGCTCAGAGGCAGAGGGAGATTTCTTTTTCTTCTTTTCCTCACCAAAAAAGGTAGGTGCGTCTTATACTCCGGTGCGTCTTATACTCCGAAAAATACGGTAATTATATCTATACATCTCCTTCCTTTCTTCTATCGTTTAAAGAAGGTGACATGAAGGTTTCCCCTAATTTTAAACTCATCACAACCCTTGAGAGGTTGGGCTGAAAGAGAATGGCAGGACCAAAGTCACTTCAAACGCCTTGAAACTAGATGAGCCGCGGTGGCGCAGTGGTTAGAATGCAGTACTTGCAGGATACTTTGGCTGACTGCTGGCTGACTGCAGTTTGGCCGTTCGAATCTCACTAGGCTCAAGGTTGACTCAGACTTCCATCCTTCCAAGGTTGATAAAATGAGGACCCAGATTGTTGGGGGCAATATGCTGACTCTGTAAACCGCTTAGAGAGAGCAGTAAAGCACTGTGAAGTGGTATATATGTCTAAATGCTATTGCTATCTTCAGGTATCAAGTTCAGATCTTCCACCGCAATATTCCTGGAAGGATGCATCATCTCCAATGGCTTCCCTTCCTTCCCATCCATCAAAGATCATATTAATAAAGAATATTTGTAGCTCAGCGTTGAAATGAGGGACCCTTGGTGCTCTCTCTGAGCTTGGTTGTTTTATTTTTTTGCAGACATTTCATTACCCAACTAGGTAATGTCATCAATCCTAGAACTGTTACTCCCTTCTAGCACTGATGTTAGCAATAGCACATAGATTTATATACCACTTCACAGTGCTTTACAGCCCACTCTAAGCTGTTTACAGAGTCAGCATTTTGCCCCCAACAATCTGGGTCCTCATTTTACCGATCTCGGAAGGATGGAAGGTTGAGTGAACCTTGAGCTGGTCAGGATCAAACTCCTGGAATGAGCAGTACTGCATTCTAACCACAGCGTTACCACAGCTCAAATGTTACCTAGATATTACCTAATTTGGGTAATGAAATATCTGCAAGAAAACAACCATGCTCAGAGAGCATCAAACATCCCTTAAAGATTTAATATATGACCACTGGCACCCGCAGCCCAAAGCCAGTGACCCTCTGAATATTCACACATAATATCCCCTTTCAACGTACCATCTCTGCTGGCCCAGAGAGACACCAGAGTGATAGCAACCAGCTCCAGCCCGTGATCTTGCTCCATGCAACCCAACAAGTGCTGCATCATCAGGGGAAGAGAGATGGGAAGTTTCTGGATCCGTTCCGAGAGCTGAGATCAAAAAGATGGATAGATTAAAAAAAAAAAAAAAGAATGACAGATGAAATCTCTTGAGGTTCAGTGATGCGCAGAAGACTTGTTTTTTCCAAGCCACATTTTCCCCTAAGAATTCTTGTAAGGAAGGGGTGCCAAACCCATTGAGGGCCGCATCAAGTTTGTGTTTGACCTGGAGGGGAGTGGGGGGGGGCTTGGCTATGGTGGGCGTGGCTAGCTTGACGTCACTTGTGTGGGGGGCTCCTGTGGCGGCCTGAGCGCTCTGCCAGGGAAAACGGGCTCCCGAACTCCATTTTTGGCCACAACGGCCTCCTGAAACCCTCTGCCAACTCGGGGGTGGGTGGGTGGAGCTCTGTTTTGGCTAGTAGAGGCACCACGGGCGAGTCCTTCATTGTTTCCAGGGCGGCCCCACAGGCCAGATCTAAGCACCCCGCAGGCCGGATGCAGGCCACAGGCCTCAAGTTTGACACCCTTGTTCTAAGGGAATCCTGTACCTTCTCATAGAGGGCAAAAAGCCGCAGGTCCTGGATTAGCAAGCTCAGGTATAAAGGCTGCCGAGAGCCACGTTTGAGAAGCACAAGTCGCATCTGTGGAGAGAAGACATTAGAGCTCCAGGACCCATTGTGTCTTTCCATTGCAGTCCTCTGCCTCTCCCTCTCATTAAGCCTGTGTCAAGGACTCCCATAATTCCCAGCTAATAAAATCAGGGAAGATAAAGAAGCCCATTTGTAGCATCTGGAAGTCACCAACCTGTAGAAGTAGAAACAAAACTCCTTGTTTTGCTGAGTTTCATCCCACTTTTTATCCCATTCCTTCCGAATAAAATAGGTTATGACTTCGCTAGCCTACAATCTCCCAATCAACTTCAGGAAGGAATGGAAATTTAAACCCGGGTTTCCATGATGCTATGAGCCCCCGAATTTTGAAGGCTCTGTGTCAAATGCTCCCATCCCATTTCATTTGCACTGTAGGAACAATATAGGCAGTCCTCGACTTACGACCAAGAACTTATGTGGCTAAGTGAAAAATGTATTAAGTGGGGTTTGCCCCAATGAACGGTTTTTCTTGCCACATTTGTTAAGCGAATCACTGCAATTGTTAGATTAGTAACACGGTTGTTAAGTGAATCGGGCTTCCCCATTGACTTTGCTGGTCAGAATGTTGCAAAAGGTGATCACGTGACCCCAGGACAATGGAACCGTCATAAGTGTGAGTCACTTGTCAAGCAGCCGAATATAAATCATCTGACCATGGGAGATGCTGCAACGATCATAATTGTGAACAATGGTCATAATTGTAATTTTTCAGTGCTGTTGTAACTTCAAATGGTCACTAAGTGAACCGCTGTAAGTCGAGGACTACCTGTATTTGCTAGAGGCATGAACGATGATTATTCGGGGGTTGTGCTTGTACAGAATGTTCAGGGCTGACCATGGTTAGATCTGCAGATCTGTTATTTAGCAACAGCAATAGCACTTAGACTTACCGTATTTTTCGGAGTATAAGACGCACCTTCCCCCCCCCAAAAAAAGGGTGACAATCTGGGTGCATCTTATACTTCAAATGTAGCCCTGCCCAGCTTCTCAAACGGAGGTTTCAGAGACTGAAAAAAGCATCAGAAACGAAGCTTCAGAAAAAAAGCCTCCAAACAGAGCTTCACAGAGGCAGAAAAGAAAGTTTTTTCTGAAACAGAGTTTCAGAAGTTTCAGAGGCAGGAAAAAAAGCAAAAAAAAAAAAAAAAAAGCAAGGCACAGAACTCACAACCAAGGAACCTGTTGCTAAAATTCACCTCTGGGAACAACTGATTGGGGGTATTCTGGGAGGCCGATCCACCTGCCAATCAGCTTTTTTCTTATTTTCTTCCCCAAAAACTAAGACACGTCTTATACTCCGGTGCGTCTTATATTACGAAAAATATGGTATATACCGCTTCATAGTGCGTTTACAGCCCTCTCTAAGCAGTTTACAGAGTCAACATATTGCCTCCAACAATCCGGGTCCTCATTTGATCGACCTCGGAAGGGTGGAAGGCTGAGTCAACCTTCAGCCTAGTTTACCTGGTTATTAAAAGCCGACTCCTCCAATTTTTTCCCATGCAGGGCCAAATCTTTGCGGACGATGGAAGCCCGGTCTGGAGGGGCCAAAGGTTCAAGGGGAATGAAGACAGCATCCTTCCGTTGCTTAAGAGATTCACGCAGCATGGAATCCGAAGAGACGCTGAGAACCAGGCTGACTCGCTGGAGGAAGACACAGAGGAAAGAATGTGGACCAGGCTAATTGTTCTGACCTAGGCTCCCTTAACAAGCAGGAGGCAGGAATTAATGCCAGCAAAACCTTTTTTATTTACCCGACTGTGAATTACTTTCATTCACAGTCAGAGAGGCCCCTGCAAACAGTTTTTCAGAGGAATATTTCTCAACACACCTTAATTCGTTTGGCAAGCTGCCACGTAACTTGGTTCAAATTGCAGTACATGGCAAAACTGGACACAGAATCTCTCAGAGTCAAGGAAGGAACAAATTGTTTCCTGCAAAAGCCCACTCCCTGTTCGCTCCTCTTTTATTTCCTGTGGGAGGGGCCAATCACCTCCAAGGTGTGGCTTTACTCCTGAGTCCACCCTGCTTTCTGAATTGTTCTTGTCTTCTGGCAGCTCTGCGCATGCGCATACTGGGAACGGGCTCCAGCTGTTTCTCTGCCTCGCTGCTGTCTAGCTGCCTCTCTGCCTCCGATGCAGAGCCCTCGTCTGAGCTTTCCCCAGCCCCCAGGACTGGCCCAAGTTCCTCCCCAGCCTCCTCACTGTCCGACTCTGTTGCCAGCTCCGCTGGCCGCCAGCGGGCCACAACACTAATGGAGCCAAGGGCTGGGAAGGATATGAAAGGAAGCTTCACCTTACCTGGGGCATATTTTCAGGCAGCCAGTCAGATACCAGCTCTCCTCCAGCAGCGTGGATCAAGTCAGCACCGTCAATCAAAAGCACCAAACACTGGCGTCGTTTCAGCAATTTGGCCACCGCATGGAGAAGACATTCAAACTGGGTTACAAGCCCTCTGTAAGCCAAAAAAAATATCTTTCTTTCTTTCTTGCAGGATCAGGATAATTCCATGATTATCAACCACGGCTACTTGGAGATGTATGGACTTCAACTCCCAGAATGCCCCAGCTTGCTATGATTGACACTAACAGGGCAAGCCACTTAGAATATAAACTGAGAGCAAACCCCACCCTTTACTAGCACTGATGATATTACCTAGTTCGGGAAATGAAACGTCTGCAAGAAAACAACCAAGCTCAAGAGAGCACCAAGGACCCCTCATTAATCAATTGACCCGAGAATTCTGGGTTTTGTTGTAGTGTATGTACTGTAACCTTGTTGCTGGTATCCTTAAGATTTATATTGACTGTTTCCTAATATGATTTGATTGCTACTTTGTTCCCTATGACTATGATTAAGTGTTGTACCTTTTGATTCTTGACTAATGTATCTTGTCTTTTATGTATATCGAGAGTGTATGCAGCAAGACAAATTCCTTGTGTGTTCAATTATGCTTGGCCAATAAAGAATTCTATTCTATTCTATTCTATTCTATTCTATTCTATTCTATTCTATTCCATTCCATTCCATTCCATTCCATTCCATTCCACCCTATCCTACCCTACCCTACCCTACCCAGCTATTCTATTCTATTCTATTCTATTCTATTCTATTCTATTCTATTCTATTCTATTCTATTCTATTCCATTCCATTCCATTCCATTCTATCCTACCCTACCCTACCCTACCCTACCCAGCCTACCCTATTCTATTCTATTCTATTCTATTCTATTCTATTCTATTCTATTCTATTCTATTCTATTCTATTCTCGTGTGAGGGTGAAGGTTTGTTCTCCAAGCCTGTGGGTTGGTTTCCAAAAATCTCATTACCAAGCTAGGTAACATCTTCAGTGGACTTTAGGGGATATCAGTGTTCATCTGTTTATAAGGGCTTCATGCGTGCATGTGTCAAATGAGGGTCGTGATAGGTCTTATGATAGGATCTTATCATATGATTACCACAAAGAAGAGGTGGTCAATCTATTCTCCAAAGCACCTGAGGGCAGGACAAGAAGCAATGGATGGAAACTAATCAAGGAGAGAAACAACCTAGAACTAAGAAAAAAATTCCTGACAGTTAGAACAATTAATGAGTGGAACTACTTGCCTCCAGAAGTTGTGAATGCTCCAACACTGGAAGTCTTTAAGAAGATGTTGGACAACCATTTGTCTGAGATGGTATAGGGTTTCCTGCCCAAGCAGGGGATTAGACTAGAAGACCTCCAAGGTCTCTTAAATTTGAATTAATTAAATCTACAAGACTGGAAACAACACTGAAACCTAAGCTGAGGGTACCACCTACTGGTGAATGGAATATACCAGATCCCTACAAGTTTAGAAAAATTTTTTGATGAGAGAAATAAATAACATTCATCTGAAGGACCATGGTTGACACTTATTATCACTAGTTACTTTATGATTACTGGAGATTCTATTATGAGAATAAGGAAGACTTTTAAGTACCTGTGGAAGCTTCCTGGACTACTTAAATGGGATTGATTAATAATTCTGAGATGTAAAGGACTATGATTACTGAATTTTCTGAGGAGTAACACTGGACTGGAATATATTGCTTTTGGACTTGAGTAAGAGCGGGACTTATTAAATTAAGACAAGATGCTCCATCAGGGGGAAAGGTGTGAGATTTCAAAAGATATGGCGTTGATGTTTCAAAGCATTAGGGGTGCTATGGAAAAGAATCACAGAGAGATAAAGTACCTAATTCAAGGCATATATGGGAAAATAGAAAATATGCTACAACTGATGAAGATCAAAGAGTTCAGGAAAGAGAGGAGATAGTAGAAAGAATGGACAAATCAGCAAACAAAGCAAGAAGATGGGAAGAAGATGATAATAATGACTGATGCAATAAATCAATGGATTTTAAGAGATTTAAAAATGGAATTGGATAAGTGGGAAGATATTTTTGAAAGGGAGATAGTGGATATTCTGGAGTCATGGCATTTTAGGAGAATAGAGATGGGAGAAATATTCAGTCTGAATGGTGAAGAAACAGATGTTGATAAAGATCCAAGAGAGGAGTATGGTAGGCAAGCCAAAAAATGAATAAGAATTGAAGTATTAAAACAGGTGAGAGATGATGGATAGAATCTTTTCTAATATAATGATGGTCTGATTAGAAATTTGAATAGAGGTAGAAATAAGAATACACACCTTCATATGAAGCAATAGTTAGATGGAAAGATTGGAGGTTAAAAAAGGGTATTATAAGATATGTTTACATAATAGGAAGACTAGTACTTGAATGGCGAATTGTGACTTTGAACAACTAAATAATAAAAGGCTATGTCTTATATAAACATGTGTATTAATATTAGGATTAGCAATAGTGATCTGATTAGAAGTTAGAATAGAGATAGAAATAAAAAATAGGAGGAATTTTAACAGATATAATTTTTTCTTTTTATATATATAATAGAATATAAGTAATAAAAAGGGACGCAGTGGCTCAGTGGCTAAGACATGAGCTTGTCGATTGAAATGTCGGCAGTTCAGTGGTTCGAATCCCTAGTGCTGTATAACGGGGTGAGCTCCTGTTACTTGTTCCAGCTTCTGCCAACCTAGCAGTTCAAAAGCACGTGAAAAATGCAAGTAGAAAAATAGGGACCACGTTTGGTGGGAAGGTAACAGACCACGGAGACGTCTTCGGACAGTGCTGGCTATTCGGCTTTGAAGTGGAGATGTGCACCGCCCTCTAGAGTCAGGAACGACTAGCACATATGTATTATTACAAGTAATAATTTGATGGAAAGATTAGAGGGGGAAAGATGGTATTACCATGTATGTTTACAACATTATTGGCATCAAAATGGAATACTGAATAACTACTTTTTTAAAAAAAAAAACACGTATATTAATACTAGGATTATATAAGTTTGATTAATATAATAATTATTATGATTACCATTATTGATATTTGTATCAAAATGAATTATACCCAGGGTCCACACTGTTCATATATTGATACTGATGTATATTTAAAAATAAAAAACCTAATAAAACACAATAACAACAACAAAAAAAGGATTTGCGGTCGTGGCGTTTGGACTGCCAGCCGGTGTTCGTGGATGTTTGTTGTGCTGTCAACACTTGGAGGGCAGAGGGCAGTCTTGAGGCCATCTTCTCATGATGTCCAACATCTCCCTAGTCAGGCCCATCTCTGCTGAATTAGGGCTCTACCAACCTGTAACTTCTAGGTGGGGTTGGAGGGTTCTCTAGCAACTTCCTCAGCAAGGAACAGAGTTGATCCAACACAACTTGGGCTTTGGTCTGATTGGGTCCCGCCTTGGTGAAATGGGCTACAACGTGATACTTGGGAGGAGGGCCTTCTCCTACCAGCGGGACCATCTTCCTGAGCTTCTCTGCAAGGGCTGCCTAAGGAGATGGGAAGAAAAGGAGAGAAAGCTTTGGTCATGGATTTCAGCCAAGATAAATCTTTCTTCCATAATCCCATCAAACCTGGAATTAAAGCGGCCAACCTCAAACACCAACCCAATCACTATTCCCTCCTGGTTGGAGAATTTTCTCTTGGGGAGCATTTCAGTCCAATGACTCTAGTTTTAACAGAACTAGGGAAGATGGAGGCAAAAGTCCATCTTCCACAGTGAGGAATAAATATGCCTCAAGCTTTCCAACAAAACCATTTGTCTCCAATGCGTCTTCAGAGCTAGCATAAATGCATCTCTAATGCAGGTGGTCCTTGACATACAACCACAATTGAACCCAACATTTCCGTTCCTAAGCGAGAGAGTGGTTAAGGGAGCTTTGTCCCATTTTACCATCCTTCTTGCCTTGGTTGTTAAGTGAAACACAGCAGATCTTAAGTTAGAAACATGGCTGTTCCCCATTGACTGTGCTTGTCAGAAGGACGCAAAAGGTGATCACACATGATCCCGGGACACTGCAACCGTCATAAATATGAATCGGTGGCTAAGTGTCTGAATTTTGATCATGTGACCATGGGGATGCTGCAATGGTCCTAAGTGTAACACATTTTTTTTCAATGTTATTGTAGCTTCGGACAGTCATTAAACGAACTGTTGTAAATCATGGACTACCTGTAGTTTTCCATGATCTGAAAATTCAAGCCTTTCCCTTCTGCCCACCACCCCAACTTCTCAAACTACTAATATTTCTCCTTGCATACAGGTGGTACTAATTTGATTACACCAGAACATATACTAGAAACCTGGTTAGAATGCAGAATTGCAAGCTAACTCTGCCCATTGCCTGGAGTTCGATCCTGACAGGCTCAAGGCTGACTCAGCCTTCCATCCTTCTGAGGTCAGTAAAATGAAGACCCAGATTGTTGGGGGCAGTATACTGACTCTGTAAACCGCTTAAAGAGGGCTGTAAAGCACTATGAAGTGGTATACAAGTCTAAGTGTTATTCAGGGGTGGGCTTCAAAAATTTTAGTAAGGGGTTCTCTGCCCAGTGACTGGGTGGGCATGGCCATGATGGGCATGGTCTAGAAGGCCTCCTGCACCACAGCGGGGGAGAGTGTTTTTGCCCTCCCCGGGCTCCGGAGGCTTTGTTTGAGCCTCTGGGAGGGTGAAAACGGCCTCCCCGCGTTCTGGAGGCCCTCTGGAGGCTGGAAACGGGCCTGTTTTCAGCCTTCCCGAACTTCCGGTAGGCCCATTTTTCGCCCTCTTCAAGCCTCCGTGCACGCCTTGCACTTACCTACATCCAAAAGGGCCGCATGGGGACTCCAGGCAGAGGTGGGTTTCAGCAGGTTTTGACCAGTTCTGGAGAACCGGTAGAGGAAGTTTTGAGTAGTTTGGAGAACTGGTAGTAAAAATTCTGACTGGCCCTGCCCCCATCTATTCTCTGCCTCCCAAGTCCCAGCTGATCGGGAGGAAATGGGGATTTTGCAGTATCCTTCCCCTGGAGTGGGGTGGGAATGGAGATTTTACAGTATCCTTCCCCTGCCATGCCCACCAAGCCACGCCCACCAAGCCATGCTACGCCCAAGCCACACCCACAGAACCGGTAGTAAAAAAAATGTAAACCCACCGATTCCAGGAAGGGGCGTGGCGGGGTGGGCGTGGCCAGCCAGGAGTGGGATTTGGGGGTTCTCCAAACTGCACAGAATCTTAGTTAGAGGTTCTCCTGAACCCCTGAAAATCCCCAACAGCCCTCCCCTGGTGTTATTGCTATTGCTAGTGAGCTTCCTTATCTCCATACCTTGTCCCATGTTCTCCAGATCACCCTACCGCTTCAACCTTCCCTTTGCTCACCAAGAAAACTGTCTTTCCTTGGCCAGGTTCACCGCTCACAACATAAAGCTTGCCGCTGCGCATCTGAGCTGCTGTGGTATTCAGAAGCTTCGTCCGGGCACAAAATCTCCTTTGCTGTGATTCCTGGAAAGATTCTTGCAGAGTGTTTCCTTCTTCTTCCTTTGAGCCTATTGTGAGTTCAGATTCACCTCCCTAAATCGAGAGATGAGAGAAATAAAGCTCAGTTGACAAGCTCGAATATAGCAGAGCTTTGAAGGAGTTTGCAGATATGAGAAGCCTTCATACGTCTTTGAGCTTGGTTGTTTTCTTGCAGTGCTGACGATACAGTGCAGCTCAGTTCAACTGCTTGAAAATTCATCGAATTTGGTACTCAACGTATTTTGACGAGAAAAGTTTGCCCCGATACTTGTAGTTTGTCTGGTACTCAACGCGCAAGCTAGAACTTGTCGGTGTTGTTTACCTCATGACCAGCTACCTTTTCCAGATGAAACAGAGGCTGGCGCATTAGTCACACGGTAACTCTTGCCCTGTGTACACCCCCTTGAAGTCTTATTTTAGCTTCTGTGGTCATTTTGTGTATTTTTGACTTTTTTTCCCCCCTCATCAATACAGACAAAGTGAAGCTTTTATTTTATTTAATCTAAGTATGTATTAATTTTTAGGTTTATTTCTCAGGTAGTGATATACAACCCTATCTTTTTACATATTGTCTCAAAATCAACATTGCCTTTGGATTGAGAGTGCATTAAATATATTTACATTGTCCTTATGGGAAAAAATTGTTTGCTACTCATCGTTTTTAGTACTCATCGTGCCTCCAGGAACCAATTAACTACTAGTACTGAGGTACCACTGTACCTAGTTGGTAATGAAACGTTTGTAAGAAAGCAACCAAGCTCAGAGAGCACGGAGGAGCCCTCATTTCAACCCTCAGCCATAAATATTCTCCTTTATTGGTAAAAAAAAAAAAATAGTAGATACCTCAATGAAATGGTGCTGGAGGCATTTCCACACATCCTGCAAGACTCTGTGGCCAAAATCCCCAAGGCCTTTCACAAAAGGCTGGCCCTGGGCAACTCCGCCCCACTGACAGGCATAGCTATGAAAAAAAGGTCAGATTAGGACACATTACAGGTCAATTTACAACCATTCATTTAGTGACCGGTCAAAGTTACAACGGCACTGAAAAAAGTGACTTATAACCATTTTTCACACTTACAACCATTGCAACACATTTATTTGTCAACAAGTACAAGGAAACAAGTAACAGTACAGACATAGACATGGACACATGAAAAAAAAATTGGCACAAATAAAAGGAAATAAATAAGCGAAACATAGCCAAAAACACATAAAATGAGTACTTATAAATGGGGACAATAGGACAGGGATGGTAGGCACGATGGTGCGCTTATGCACGCCCCCCTAGGGAACTCTGAAAAAACATGAAAGGTCCATGGTAGACAGTTTAAGGTATAAGGATGGGGATTAGAGAAACTAACAACAGAATCAGGTAGAGTGTTTCAGACATTTACTACTCTATTGCAGAAGTCATATTTCCTACAATCAAGATTAGAGCAAATTACATTGAGTTTGAATATACTTACCACCTACGTTCACACAATCAAAATTCAAAGGCTTGGCAACTGGCATGTTTAGAGTAGAGTAGAGTAGAGTAGAGTAGAGTAGAGTAGAGTAGAGTAGAGTAGAGTAGAGTAGAGTAGAGTAGAGTAGAAGAGAAGAGAAGAGAAGAGAAGAGAATAGAATAGAATAGAATAGAATAGAATAGAATAGAATAGAATAGAATAGAATAGAATAGAATAGAATAGAATAGAATAGAATAACAAAGTTGGAAGGGACCTTGGAGGTCACCTAGTCCAACCCTCTGCTTAGGCAGGAAACCCTATAGCATTTCAGAGAAATGGTTATCCATTTCTTCTTAAAAACTTCCAGTGTTGAGAAGCATTAATACAAATATGGGAAGAAATTAGGAGGAAATAGTATATGAAAATCCTGAACTGGTTATCAACTATGGAAGCTATGATTTATCCCAATGCAATAGAGATTAGCAAAATGATTAGATATAAAGAACTCTTAGAGGGGGAGGAGCTGACGTCGTGACGGAACGGTCGGAGGATTCCTAGACTCCAGAAGCGCAGCCGAAAACCCCGTTTCCAGACAGTCCTTTTTGGACCTCAATCTTGTTTTGACTGTGATAGTGGAGGGCACATCCTGAGGATCCCAGGGACATCGCAAAGTCCCTAGTTGATCCGGGAGAAGCCCTTTCTCTAGCGGTGGGGTGGCAGCCATTGAAGTTGGGATAGCATAAAATGGAGTTATTGGAGAAAGAAGAATTAGCCCAAAAAATTAGAAGCACTAAACAGAATTATTTTGAGAATGCAAATAAACCAGGAAGATGGTTAGCTTATAAATTGAAAAAAGAGAGAGAATCAAGAAAAATAATACAATTAATCGATGACTAAGGACAAAGTAAATTTGGAAATAAGGAGAAGAAAAAAATTATACAGGATTACTATAGACAATTGTATGAGAAGGAAAAGATAGAGGAGGTAAATGTGATACGTTATCTTCGAAATGCAAATTTACCTCGGATTCCTAAAGATATTGAGAAGATGCTAGAGGGAAATATAACAATGATGGAACTAACTGAAGCATTAAGAAACAAAAGAATGGAAAGGCACCAGGGCCGGATGGTTTGCCAGCAGAATATTATAGGACATTGCAGGAATCTTTGAGTGTCCCACTTTTAGAAGTCATGAATGAAGTGATGACAAAGAAGGAAATACCCAAGTCATGGTCTGAGGCATATATTACTTTGATTCCTAAGGAGGATACTGACCCACAACAAATCAAAAACTATAGGCCTATATCCCTGCTAAAGTCAGATTATAAAATTTTTGCTTCAATATTGGCAGAAAGACTTAAAAGATATTTAAATAACTTTATACACTCAGATCAAAATGGGTTTCTGCCAAAAAGACAAATTAGAGATAATATGAGAATAATTCTGGACACTTTGGAATACTATGAAGCCCACCCTGAAAAGCAAATGGCTTTGATATTTTTAGATGCACAGAAAGCTTTTGACAATGTAAATTGGCGATTTATGTTGCTTCAAATGGAACAGATGGGCTTTGGCAGAAAATTCATTCAAGCAATAGAAGCTATATATCATAAACAAACCGCAAAAGTAATGATAAATGGAGAATTGACAGATTCTATTGAGATAAAAAAAGGTACCAGACAAGGTTGTCCACTGTCCCTTCTGTTGTTTATATTAACATTAGAAGTGCTAAATAGAAGTATCCGAGAAGAAAAAGATATAAAAGGAATGAAAATTCAAAAAGAAGAACACAAATTGCAAGCGTTTGCAGATGACTTGGTCTTCATTCTTGAAGATCCCCTAACATCAATAACTACACTGATAGAAGGACTTGACACCGCGAGGATACAGACGGGGAATTAGCGGGCTCTTTGGAGCCCTGCGAAAACCCCATCTGCCAAGCCCCCGCCAGTAGGTCGTTGGACCTACCCTGTCCTGTAGGGACAGGGGGATAGAGAAGGACCCTTGGATGCCGAGAGGAACAGGCAGGTTCCTTGGGGCTGGAGGCTTGCCCTCTGTGCTGGCAGCGGTGGAATGGCGGCCATAGCGGCTGCCCTGAGACCGTGGCAACCGGGATACAAGAATGCATAAGAGGAGAAGAAGAGAAGTGGAGAGCGGAGCTGGGAGTTTGCATGCCAGGTGAGTGGACATCAACCCAGGCAGGAACTGCCCACAAACGCTGAATTACAATTAGTCTGCCCCAGCCTTAACAGCGGCTGAGAACTATTGGGGCACAAAGACAAAAGACCTGTTTGTGGATAACATAAATTACTGCCTTTTTGGAAATGTTTGACTATAGATCTGGATATATTTTTTCTTTACTTTTTGCTGGATAAATGTGATTGGACTATGTTTGGGAGAGAGGAAGGAAAAGAGGAAATAATTATGCCTTCAAAAGCAAAGGAAAAAGACAAACGGAGATGGAAAAAATGGTTGCCAGCTGAAAAGGGAAATTCCAGGCTGCTTGTTACTTGAAAAGAGAAACTTTGTTGCTTGTTATTTAAACTTGACTATTTCGAGGAAAAGACTCAGAGAACTTGATTTAGGATACATAATCTGTTCACTGGAGGATTTATTTAAGATTAGAAAGAAGAAAGTAAATGGAACAATGAAAACTGAACTAATAAACGTGGCAACAAAAGAAGGGTGTGGCAATAGAAGAAGGACATTATGATACCATATATGGAATAGCTTCAGAATTAACTTTGTAGAACTCATAACTTTGATGACATTGAAATGGAAAAGATACATATTTGGACAGACTGGAGAAAGGAATAATGGAATATATTATGTAGCAAGACAACAAAATATTATATTTTGATTTAAATGAATGTAACAGTTTCTGGGTGGTTGAATAATGCTAGGAGATACTTTCTTTTTTTCTTTTTCTTCTCTATGCTCTCTCTCTATTTCTTTCTTGTAATATCCTTCTCTTTGTTTCTTTTCCCCTCTCTATTTTCTTTTTTAATCCATTTTACTTCTTTTGTTATATTTCTATTCTCTTCCTTTCTCCTTTTTTCTTTTTTTTTAGTGTTGCCTTATTTTTTTGTATTTCTTTTATTGTAATTATTATTATTATTACTATTACTCTCTCCTTTTTTTCTATTATTATTTTCATATAAATATATAAACAATTTGATTAAGAAATAAGAGCATAAATGATTGAAGAAAAACATGATTTTTGGATGTTCTAATGCCTTTTTAAATTTTGAATTTTTAACTAGCACAGATTTAATAATCTGGAAGAAAATGTTTATTTTTAAAGGCGTTGGATGTTAAAAAGAATTATTTATACAATTAAGAACCATAAAAATTGATTTTAAAGTGTTTCAAAATGTCTTATTGAAAATAAGAAGTAAGCTGGAATGGGAGAAAACTTAAGAGACAATAGGAGATAAGATATTTATTGAAATATACTTTTATCTTAAATTCGTAAGAGATATGGAGGAGAATAGATTGGAAAACAATACTGGTAACACATTCCGAAGTAATTTGGAGCTAAACAACTGAATAAGAGATAAATGTTATGAATTAGTTAAATAAATGAATTTAGGAGTGGAGGAAAGCTCCAGAAATGATTCTGGAGATCAGTGAAAGCAAAGCTGTGACCCAGTTTTACAAATAAGGTAGGAGTGGAGGAAAGCATCATACTGGAGAACAGTTAAAGTAAACTGGGAACCAGTTAAAAATAAAAATAAGAGTTAGGAGTGGAGGAAAGCAAGGGCTGGAAAACAGTTAAAGCAAAGCTGTGAACCAGCCAAAATATTGAGTTAGGAGTGGAGGAAAGCATACACTGGTCAACAGTTAAAGCAACACTGTGAACTAGTCAAAAATAAAAAGTTAGGAGTGGGGATCCTAACTTTACCTGGGGATCAATTGAAATAAAGTTGTGAACCAGTTAAAAATAGGGGTAGGAATGGAGGAAAGCATTGCTGGAAGGCAACTACTTGAGTTGTGAACCAGTTTTTATAATAGATTTAGGAGGAGTTAAGGAGAAGGTTGGTGTGCAGTTAAAATTATACTGTGAACCAGCTAAAATAATTAAGATAAGGAGTGGAGGAAAACATTGCTGGAAAGCAGCTGATTAAGATGCGAACCAGCTAAAAAATAAATTTAGGAGGAAGTAGAAGAGATTGTATCGGAGAATAGTAGCTAAACTGTGAACCAGTTTAAATAAATACAGATAAGAGTATTGGAAAACACAGCCGGGAAATAGATATTTAAACTATGAACCAGTTAAAAATTAGATTCAATAAAATATGAGAATAAACTTGAAATAAATAAAATAAAGTATTGTGGAAGTAATAAACTATAGAAGGAAATGTTGATTGTTTATGAAATGACTTTAAGAGAGGAAGAAAATACTTTTCGTCAAGATTATGGATAGTAGATGTCATTTAAGAGAAGTAAAATATAGATTTGAGGTAATGGGTTTTAGGATTGAGGAATATATATGAAATATTGATTGTTAAAATGATAAAGATTTAGAACAGTGTTTATTGTTTAGAATTTTGGGTGTAATAGTAGAATGATAAATGTTTAGAATAAGATTTTTTTTCTTTTCTTTTCTTTTTTTAAGATGTAAATGGATAAAATTTGGAACAAAATTGATTGAGGGAATGTAAATAATTGTATTTATTTTATGCCGGACCAAACCCTTGCTCTAAAATGATGTATTTTATGTTTTATGTTTAAAAATAATAAAAAAAAATTTAAAAAATAACTACACTGATAGATAAAATAGAAGAGTTTGGGAAAGTAGCTGCTTTGAAAAACAATAAAGACAAAATGAAGATTTTGACTAAAAATATAAAGCAAAAAGAAGAATTGGTGGACATATCAAAGATGCAGGTCACAAATGAAGTTAAATATTTGGGGATATATTTGACAGCAAGATGTAGCACGCTTAAAGAAAATAATTATAATAAGCTTAAACAACAGATAGGGACAGATTTGGTGAAATGGGAAAATTTATAGCTTTCATTGATTGGGAGGATATCAACTATTAAGATGAATATTTTGCCTAGAATTTTATACTTGTTCCAGACAATATCAATTAGATTGGGGAAAGACTTTTTTGAAGAATGGAATAAAATTGTGTAAAATATATTTGGCAGGGAAAAAAGGCGAGGATAAAATTAAAGTTTTTACAAGATGCTAGAATGAGGGGGGGGGTTTACCTAATTGGGAACTTTATTATCAAGCGACAAGTTTGATGTGGATTAAAGAATGGATAACATTAAGAAATACTAGATTATTGAATTTAGAAGGTCATGATTTGTTGATGGGGTGGCATGCCTTTTTATGGTATAAGGGAACAAAAATACGGGGGTATTTTAGAAGACATCATATATGTAAGGCTTTGTTATTAAATTGGGAAAAGATTAAAAAACAACACTATTTGAAAATTCCAGTCTGGAATTTCAGTTTAGATAATTCCAGTTTAGATAATAAAGCATGGAAATGAAGTATGAAATATGAAATAACTTTAATGATAAAATATATGAAGTCATTTTTTATGGGAGACAAGCCATTGTTAAATAATTGTTAAATGAGAATAATAGCATAAAGGGATATAAAAAATTGTCAAGTAAGAGAAACTAAATAACTTGTAAATTTTGGATATTGGATTAAACACAAAAGAATTGTAACCGATCAACACACTTTCTTTGATTGTAATGGATGATGGTTGTTTTATGTTTTGTTATGTTTAAAAATAAAATAATAATAATAAAAAAAAGAACTCTTAGACAATCAAGGAAAACTCAAAAGCAATCAGATCTTAGGTGAGCAGGGAATACATATTGACTGGTGGCCATACTTACAGATACAATCCAGGTATAAAAAAGGCATAGAAGAATTTGGCATCGAGGTGGAAGCAAATCAATTAGACAAACTGTTGGTGGGCCCAGAAAAAAAAGTATTATCCAGATTATATAATTATTTATTAGAATATGACAGAGCAGAAGAGGCGGTAAAAGAACCAATGATAGCTTGGGCCAAAAATATAGGACATAATATAAATTTAGACAAATTGGAAATGATTTGGAATAAAAATTACAAATGAACAAAAGCGGCAACATACAAAGAAAACCAATATAAAATGTTATACCAGTGGCATTTAGTGCCTGCAAGACTGGCAAAAATCTATCCGAATGTAAGCCCTAAGTGTTGGAAGTGTGGTCACCACCAAGGTACTTTCTTCCACATGTGGTGGTTATGTCCCGAAGGAAAGAGGTATTGGAATAAAATACAACATTGACTACAAGAATTAATTAATAACAAAATTGAATTGATTCCAGAAACTTTTCTCCTGGGAGTACTAAAAACCAAATACGACAAAAAAACAAACAAACAAACAAGATACTTAATTTTACACATACTCACAGCAGCGAGAATAGCATATTCGCAACATTGGAAAGGAAATAATGTACCGTCAGAGGGATCCATTATTCAAAAAATATTCTACTGTGCCGAAATGAATAAATTAACATTAAAACTAAATGAGAAAGAGGATTCAGAATACTATATATATATCTAGGAGTTGTAGAAAGTATACGAATAATCAATTTAACCTACTTTGTATGGGAAAAGTAACACTGTTCGATCATGTACTGGAATTTTGGAAAAGGAAAAAACTACAATAAAAATTTTTGCAAATGTAAAAAACTTCCATTGTTGGAGCATTCACAACTTCTGGAAGCAAGTTGTTCCACTGATTAATTGTTCTAACTGTCAGGAAATTTCTCCTTAGTTCCTTCTCTCCTTGATTAGTTTCCACCCATTGCTTTTTGTCCTGCCTTCAGGTGCTTTGGAGAATAGCTTGACTCCCTCTTCTTTGGGGCAGCCCCTGAGATATTGGAACACTGCTATCATGTCTCCCCATAGTCCTTCTTTTCATTAAACTAGACATACCCAGTTCCTGCAACCGTTCTTCATAGGTTTTAGCCTCCAGTCCCCTAATCATCTTTGTTGCTCTTCTCTGCAAATCAATGTATTTGTGACGGTTGCAGGGTCCCAGAGTTATGTGATCCCCTTTTGCGACCTTCTGACAAGCAAAATCAATAAGGAAGCCAGATCCACTTAACAACCGTGTTACTAACTTAACAGCTGCACCGATTGACTTAACAAGTGTGGCCAGAAAAGTCGTAACATGGGACAAAATTCCCTTAAATGTCTGACTTAGCAACAGAAATGTTGGGCTCAATTTGTGGTCCTTAATTCGAGGACCACCTGCATGTTCTCTCTCATCCTCCGCAGCTATCGCAGTACGTACACAATTATCACTTCCTTTACCTGCTAAAGGCAGCCAAGCTTCCATGTTTCCTGAGATGTTCCTTCAAATTAGTCATGTGTTGGGAAGCTTCTTCCGATTCAGCTCCAAAATCTTTCTTCCATGGTTCTGGTACGGAGCTGGAGAGAGCGAGAGGGACAGACTGCTCAAAATGTATGATTAAGACAATCCACCTTTTGTGAGAATTGCTATTGGGGTTAAAAAGCAGCATTGGAAAGCGCGGAAAAGAACTGGAGGCAACATCATCAATCTGGTTGAGCCAGGCTAAGATTCGATATTGGGATAAAACTCAAATATTAGAAATCCAAATCTTTGGTCAAGACAGAAGTGCCTCTTCCGTGCCAAGGTGCTGAGATGACAAATGGTATTTGACATAGGTACAGAATTGTAAAAGGGCAAACTGACCCTAAACAGATACATCCTGTTGTTTAATGTTTATTACACCCCAAATATCATGTATATCCTAGAGAAGAAATACTGCTTCCCTTACTATCCTCTTTACTGCTCTTGAGGCGCCTTTGAGCCCCTTATCTCCTCTTTTATTATGTCTTGAGCTCCGGAGCTGAGAACCTGAGCCTGTGGGAAAAGGGCTGTTATGTCTTTCCTAGAGATAGATTAAAGGGTAATCTCTACGTGTGAAATGTCTCACTCTTCGTAATAACTTTGCCTTTATACTGTATAAATATCTGGCTGAAAGCGGCCATCATTGTTCAGACCCTTTGCTTGTCTATTGGACTGTTTGAACCGTGCACAATAAACTCTTTCCTGCATTGAAGAGCTTGGCCTAGTTCCCGTCTTTTCTCCTACAACATGGTGGCGCAATGGTTAGAACGCAGCATTGAAGGCAAAACTCCATCCACAACCTGGAGTTCGATCCTGACAAGGCTGACGGTTGATTCAGCCTTCCATCCTTCCGAAGTCCGTAAAATGAGGACCCAAATTGTTGGGGGCAATAGGCTGACTCTGTAAACTGCACAGACAGTGCTGTATAGCACTATAGACTTAGAATATGTTTATTGTCACTTTAAATGCACACTAATTGGCATACATTAAAAAATGAAATTTCGTTGCACACACAGCTCTGAAAGGGTCACCACCTCCAATATATTCTACATGACATAAACATGACAAAAATATGAAAGAAAGAAAGAGAAGGAAGGAAGGAAGGAAGGAAGGGAGGGAGGGAGGGAGGGAGGGAGGGAGGGAGGGAGGAAGGAAGGAAGGAAGGAAGGAAGGAAGGAAGGAAGGAAGGAAGGAAGGAAGGAAGGAAGGAAGGAAGAACTTCTAGTGCCTACAAATATATCCTTTTTATTAAGTACATGGATTAGATTTAAGTAACAACAGCAATAAGACTTATATACACTATCCCCTAGTGTTTTGTAGCACTCTCTGGGCACTTTATAAAATCAGCATATTGCCCCAACAATCTGGGTCCTCATTTTATCATCCTTGAAAGAATGGAAGGGTGACTCAACCTGGAGCTCCATGAAGACCAAACTCCAGGCTGTGGGCAGAGCTAGCCTGCAGTACTGCATTCTAACCACTAACAACAACCAGGGCTCCTAATAAGTGGAAAGGTGCTCGTGGGAATCTGCAGATTAATTGAGAAAAATAATTTACCCAAGAAAGTCAGGCTCTCGTAGATAGAAGAAGGCCCTAGATTCTGCTGTGGGATCATGGCTACCATTCAGGAATTGAACAGCCTCCAGTTCGGTGATAGAGCGGCCTAATGGATATGTTTTCACCTGTGGAGAGAATATTCAAGCAGTAGCTTTTATTCTGAGAACTTTTTCAACAGTTGTTTCGTCTTTGTTCACATTTAGCTCTGGTTAAGCCTTGATTCCCTTAATTTTCTGCCTTTCCTGTCAACACTAATTAAGCCCACTAATTAGGTCCACAGTACTTTCTTATGCCTAAGTATATTTACTCATGTTATACATATTAGCCTTCTCATCTTCTCTACTACCCCCTCTTATTGGTATCATTATTATGATTATTATTACTCTATATACACTTGGCCAAATAAAGTGTCCTGGCCTGTCCTGTCGTATCCTACCCTACCTTACCCAACCCTACTCTACCCTACACTCTACGCTACTCTACTCTATCATAACCTACACTCTACTCTACCCTACACTCTATCTACTCTACTCTACCCTACACTCTATCTACTCTATCCTCTATCTTCCCTACCCTACCCTACCCTACCCTCCACTCCACTCTACCCTACACGATACTCTACTCTATTCTACCCTACTCTATTCTAATCTGCTTCTATGTTATTTTCTATGGACCTTGTCCTGACAATAGTTGGGGCCACTAAATCCCACCAGACCTGTCTGCTGATAAAACACACATTATGCAAATCTCTGCCAATGTGAATGCCCCCAAAACAGGCAAGTCCTAAATCACTGCCTTCCCTACATCCAATTGATGCTTATTTTTTGTTCATTTAGGAAAGGAAGTTTTCATTTAGCACCTGCTCTGATCAGTGTTTCTTAGCCTCAGCAAATTTCAGATGTATGGACTTCAACTCCCAGAATTCCCATCCATCTCAAAGTCATTGAGGTAGAGAAACACTGTTCTGGACCATCAACAGCCCAAATGCTGGCTGTGGAATTCTGAGAGTTGAAGTCCAGACGTCTCGCTGAGGTTGTGGAACACTCTTCTGGTTCATCAACATCCCAAGGTTTACATCAGTGTCATCTCTTACCCATTCGTACTGCGGCTCCTCCGGCAAGGAAGTCTCTTTCGGGACATTGCCGTAGCGCTCCCCAAGGATTCCAATGAAGAGGTCGCTCCGGGAGACTTCGGACAGACAAAGTTCCACCTGCCTAAAGAAAGAGACCTTGGTTATTCTCTTCTCCCACTCCTCAGTTTTGCTTCAATCCCATCCCCCCTTCCTAGATGCACACGGGGAAACCCATGCAAGATTAGGTGACTAAGATTAAGGCTAGGTGGCTCAGTGGCTAAGACACTGAGCTTGTCAATCAGAAAGGTCGGCAGTTCGGCAGTTCCAATCCCTAGTACAGGTCTCCTGCATGACCAGGGGGTTGGACTAGATGACATCCAAGGTCCCTTCCAACACTCTTACTGATTACTTTTTTTTAACAGACTTTGGTGTCTCAAACATCGCAGGATGCTGTGCTTCTTTATTTGCAGAATAATAGTTTCGAAAGAGACTTCAGGAGTCTAATAGAATGTGTGAATGACCATGAGGACCGAGGGGAAGATACATTGCCTAGGAAACAATCAGACAAGAGAGGCAGGAGACCCCCAACAGATCAACGGTCAGAGGGAGAAATTTAGAAAGGACCTATCTTAATTGTTCAGATAGTTAGAAGTGGCGGCACTTTTTCTGTCTTCAAAGGCAGCCCCAGGCAGAGGGTATTACAGTAGTCTAACCCAGCTTTCAGGGGTTTCATGAAATCAAGCCAATACTTTAAAATATCTCAGTTTAATTAGAAACACAGAAACAGAAGACGTCAAAAACAAGACCTAGTGCTTGGCTTCCAGTTTGGCTTCCGTCGCCACCAGATGGTCCCTTGAGACTGCCAGCCCCGTCGCCCGTAAAGAGCCGCCTTTACAGCTGAAAGGCGGCTCGAAAAACTCCGTTTCCGTAAGGAAACGAGAGACAGAGCCGGCGAGGGCAGGTAGAGCCCTCTGCGAAGTCCCCAGAATTCTTTTTTTGTCTCTGGGGAGGAAACAGGATGAGGCTCCCTATTTTCGCTAGCCGCTACTCCGGGCTTCGGGAGAACTCTGCGCTTTGCAGAGCCAGGAGATGGGACCAGACCAACTAATGAAAACTAACAGATTCTCTGAACAAGTAGGATGAAATCCGGACCTGGGACCCTAAATTGCAAGTATTTCCAATAACCCTAAGACTGATTTTAAAAGTAAAGAAGAGTGGAAGGGGGGAAAAAAGAAAGTTTAAAATGGCGACTGGCTGAGGTTTGAGAAGAGCTGAAAGCGAAAGTCCTTCCGTTTGACTAGTTCAATATGATACAAAGTAACTGAGACAACAGCGCTGGCTAGAACTGAAGAGAAAAAATCTATTTTATGCTTCTTCCTTTTTAGATATTGATATTGTTTGGAGAGAAGTTTTCTTCTTTAAAGGGGGAAAAATCTGCTTGTGTGGCAGGATGGCGTTAAAACTGACAAAGCCAGACAATCAAGCTGTGGGGGGGGGGCTCCCCCATTTATAAACCACATGAGCAAGTTTTGAGCTTGCAGATGCAGAGGAATGGCTTTAAAGATCTAACGCAATTTGTTCTGGAGGAGATGGCAAGACATGATGAGATTGTGAACCAGAACCTTGAAAAATTTAGACAGGAAATTAAAGAGTTGGTTCAACAAAAATATGATAAATTCAAGCAACATATGATAAATTTCTTAGACGCAATGATAAAGATGGATAAAGAGATTAATTTAGAAATAGAGTCTAAAATGAAGGAAGTTGATCATAAGATTTATAATTTGGATAATAAAATACAAAGAATTGAAAATGATTTAACAATGATTCAAGAAAATAGCTCAGAAGTAGAGTCAAAAATAAAGGAAGCTGACAACAAGACTTACAATGCAGATAATATAAAACAAAGGATTGAAAATGAAGTCACAATGATGCAATTCAGATTTATGGAATTTGCGGTCAGAATTAGGAGAATACAGGAAAATAAAAAAGAAGATTTGAGAAAGATGTCTGCTGAAGTTCTGGCTGGGATTTTAAAGGTTAATCCTGAAGAGGTATCTTGTAAGATTGATAAGGCCTACAGAGTAAATTCTTGGATGGCAAAGCAAAGGCAGTTGCCTAGAGATGTGGTGATTTACTTTACCGATAAAGGAATAAGAAATGATATTGTGCAAAAGTCTTTTAACTCCACTCTTGAAATGCATGGAAGGAAGATTTGGATATTTAAAGAGCTGCCGCCCAAGATGCTAAAAGACAGAAAGGATTTTGGATTTTTGGTGACTGAGCTAAAGAAACAAAAAATCCCATTTAGGTGGGATGCTCCAGTTGGAATAATATTGAGATATCAAGGAGAAAGATATCAACTAAATACTGTTGAAAAAGCGGAAGAATTTTATTATAAGGTTCTTAAAATGGATTCAACATCTCCATGTATAACACATGAGGGGAATAAAGAAAAGCAAAATCAACAAGAGATTGAAACCCAGGCTAAGCAGATGGAGGTGGAGGTAATGGAAAAACAACAAGTTACAGAGGCCTTTTTGGATGAGCCGCTTTTGGATTCTCCTTCAGAAGTTATAGTTGGATTACCTATAAATACAAGAGAGGCGGCTTTGGATTCAAATGTGATGACTTATCAAGTTACAGACCAGCATGGAAATCAATCAGTTGATATACAACTCATAGAAAGGCAACCAGGATGGAGATCTAGGCCACAAAAAGTTAAGAAGAGAAGAAGCAGGTCCTACAAAAATAAAAATTTTTAGACTAAACAACAGTGTAATGCCAGTTACTTAAGAGACGATTAAATACATGAAAATATAGTTGAGGCAAGGTATTGGTTTATACTATTTTGAGGAGAGTGACAGATCTCTGCAGTGCTGTACTTTTGGGATGTGGAAGATGGCCTTAAATTGAGTGGACTGGAGCTTTCTATTTTGGACTCTTTGACAGATGGATTACGTTTATGCTGAGCTACAAGGCAAGAGAACTAAGGGATTGGGGCATGCAGAAGATCTGGTTGTTACCCTAACACGGTGGTTGGAATGAATAATCTAGATGAAAGACATTACAAAAGACACTATATGGAATATAAATATAAAGTCACTCGGGTGGTTTTTTAATATATGAAAACACTTATTATTGAAGGGGGCAGATGGTAATTGAAGATACCGAACATACTGTTGGAATTAGAATTTGATGTTACCCTAACATGGATGATGGAATTAACAATCCAGTTGAAAGACATTACAGAAGATATCATATGGATTACAAGTTTAAAGTCATTTGAGCATTTTATTTATATATGGAAATATTTTTTTTTTAGTGGTGTGGGCAGAAGAACAAAGATATTGAAAATATTATGTATGGTAGACCTGTAGGAAAGTGGGTGGAGATAGGTTAGCTTATTGATTGTTTAGTTTAGGAAAAGGGATGTTATGTTATATTAATATATGTAAAAGATTTGAATTAAGAGATATATGCATGGGGGAGGAAATGGATAGATTATGAGTAGAAATTGCTAAATTAGGATTTATTATATAATTTTACAGCTGAATGTTGCTTTGAAATGTATAGTATAAGGGGGATATAACAATATTGTTAGAAAGAAAGGGTCAGCATATGGGGGGTGGAGTAAAAAGGATGGTAAAGTATTATATAATCTGTTACTAATTTGGGTTTTATCTTGGAGAAGCCACAGGGGGAGAGGAGGGGGAGGGGGGTTAGGGAGGAGGGGGGGGAAAGGGGAAAAAATCTGTATTTGAAAAACTTTTTCAATAAAAACAAAACAAAACAAAACCAAGACCTAGTGCTTGATCAAGTCTACGCTTCGAGTTTGATTTTGGTTTCTCTCTCATTCATTTTTATTATTTATTTATTATTTATTATTTTTCTATTTTATTTATTTTTATTAATAACACTAAGCATATTTAAATTCAGTTACTGATGATCAACCAACTACCTCTGCTGGAAGTTGGTTCCAAGCTTCCACTACTCTTTCTGTGAAGTCATACTTTTCTAATATTATTTTTGAACTTCCTTCCTGCCAGTTTGAGGTTATGCCCCCCGTATTCTTGATTTTTGCTTAACAATTTCTAAGTATTGAATAGTTGAGTAGTAGTTAAGTATTGAGAGCAATGGTGGGATTCAAGTAATTTAACAACCAGTTCTCTGCTCTAATGATTTCTTCCAACAACCAGTTTGCCAAACTACTCAGAAAGTTAACAACCAGTTCCCCCGAAGTGGTGCGAACTGGCTGAATTCCACCACTGATTGAGAGGTATATCCTGCATAAACCAAAGGCCTTTGCACCATCATTATTAGGACTATAAAAAGATCCGGAGATCAAAAACCCAGAAAAGATGAAAGGATATTCATTGGCACATAATAGAGTTGGAAGGGACCTTGGAGGTCTTCTAGTCCAACCCCCTGCTCAAGCAGGAAACCCCAAACTATTTCAGACAAATGCCTGTCCCATCTCTACTTAAAAATCTCCAGTGTTGGAGCGCCCACAACTTCTGGAGGCAATTCGTTCCACTGATTAATTGTTCTAATAGTCAGGAAATACTGCTAGAAAGCTCAAACTGCCCAAGGAGCTGCTGATACAGTTCTACAGAGGAATTATTGAGTCTGTCATCTGCACTTCCATAACTGTCTGGTTTGGTTCTGCAACCCAACAAGACAGACACAGACTTCAGAGGATAATTAGAACTGCAGAAAAAACAATGGCTACCAACCTGCCTTCCATTGAGGACCTGTATACTGCACGAGTCAAAAAGAGGGCTGTGAAATTATTTACAGACCCTTCACATCCTGGACATAAACTGTTTTAACTCCTACCATCAAAATGACACTATAGAGCACCCCACCCCAGAACAACTAGACACAAGAACAGGTTTTTCCTGAATGCCATCAATCGGCTAAACAAATAATTCCCTCAACATTGTCAAACTGTTTACTAAGTCTGCACTTACAATTTATATTGATATTGTTTCCTGATTGCTTATTTGTACCCTATGACTATCATTAAGTGTTGTACCTTATGATTCTTGATGAACATATCTTTTCTTTTATGTATACTAAGAGCATGTGCACCAAGACAAATTCCTTGTGTCCAATCACACTTGGCCAATAAAAAAATTCTATTCTATTCTATTCTAGCCACTTTTCCTCAACATGGATACTGATTTACCTGCCCGCCCTCCTTCATCATAAGCACCCCACATACTTGTTCCTCTGGCTCTCCTGCTCCGTGATTCCCCAGCGCAAATCAATCTCTTGGATTGCTAAACAGAACCTGGCGGCTCGTGCCCGAAGCTCGGGAAAAACAGAGCGAATCAGCAGGTCACGTTCACCGTGCATGTCCCGGAAAGTAGAGGAGACAAAAATCCTCACAGAGCGCCACCTGCAGGAAAACAGGAGTCAATACCCAATTCTCCATCCAGAATAACTCGTGGTCTTTCTCATTACTTCCCCTTTAAAACTACCTGCTCTGGGGCACAGGTGTCAAGGACACAACTCCAGGTTCCTGCTGAGCTGTCGCTGTTCTCTGTTGCTTGGGCAATCCGTGAATCTCGTCAACTTTGCCAACATGTTCCAAGAACCGGGAATTGCCACATTCAGACATAAACCTGGCCAAAGTAAGAAGAGTCTTTTAAAATCTAGAATTTCACAACAGACACCAAAGCTCATTGACACCCATCAGCTACCGAGAATTCTGCTTTCATCCCAAGTGCTTCCTTAAACAGCCACTAGCTATCAAACTATCATTTTGTGCCCTGGTGGCGCAGTGGTTAGAATCAGTGGTGGGTTGTTCCCGGTTCGCACCGGTTCGCAAGAACCAGTAGTAAAAATTTGTAGTAGTTCGGAGAACCAGTAATAATATTGGCTGGCCACGCCCCTGAACCGGTCCCCAGCCCTGTCGCCGCTTGCTTACCCCGCCCACCTCATCAGAGGCTTTTTTTTTTTACTTTTAAAAGCATTTTTTCTACAACCTCTTCAGCCGAAAAAATGCTTTTAAAAGTAAAAAAAAAAAAAGCCTCTGATGATCGTGAGGCTTAGCTGGGATCAGCTTAGCTGGGTTCTGTGGGTGTGGCTTATTTTGTGGGTGTGGCTTGGTGGGGGTAGCTTAGCTGGGATCGGCTTAGCTGGGTTCTGTGGATGTGGCTTATTTTGTGGGTGTGGCTTGGTGGGGGTAAAGGGATTGGGTGGGCATGGCCAACTTTTTTTTTTTTTTACTTTTAAAAGCATTTTTTCTACAACCTTAAGAGGATGCAGAAAAAAATGCTTTTAGAAGCCTCTGACGATTAGGCAACTCAGCTGGGATCGCCAGAGGCTTTTAAAGGCATTTTTTTTCTACAACCTAATCGTCAGAGGCTTCTAGAAGCATTTTTTTCTGCAGCCTCTTAAGGTTGGAGAAAAAATGCTTTTAAAAGTAAAAAAAAAAAAAAAAGTTGGCCACGCCCACCCAATCCCATTACCCCCACCAAGCCACACCCACAAAATAAGCCACGCCCAGAGAACCGGTAGTAAAAAAATTTAGAACCCACCCCTGGTTAGAATGCAATATGGCAGGCTAACTCTGCCCGAAAGGCACGCTGATTAGACAGAATTAGGGTGGAAACGTGGAAAATAAGCCTGCACACAGATAGAGGCAGTCCTTGAGTTATGACCATTTGTTCAGCAACCATTCAAAGTTAGAATGGTGCTGAAGGAGTGGTACTTATGACCAATCTTCACAAGAGTCCTGGTGCCACAATGATTAGAATGCAGTATTGCAGGCTAAGTCTGCCCACAGCCTGGAGCTCGATCCTGACCGGCTCATTGTTGACTAACCCCTCCATCCTTCTGAGATTGATAAAATAAAGATCCAGATTGTTGGGGCCAATATGCTGACTCTGTAAACCGCTTAGAGAGGGCTGTAAAGCAATGTGGAGCGGTATACAAGTCCATGTGCTATTGCTATTATGCCATTGTGGAAACAGCCTTCTGCGATCCAATGAGAGCAACCCCAGAACAAAATGCAATCATTCACACATCAAACAAACCATCCACATTTATTTCTATCCACTTGTTTAGCCCCGAGGCTTACCTGAACATTTGCTCATTAAAACCATGGATTACTACATCCTTCCTGGATTTAAAAGTTCTCTTCTCCCTAAAGATGGAAGGCAAAAAAAGTATTCCTTTAGCTGCGCAGTACACTGCTACTTCAGAATTCTTTTTAACTAGACAACCTGTGCCCCCGTTGGGTTATTTCAGAGATATTCCTTACCTAAGCAGAATAGAATAGAATAGAATAGAATAGAATAGAATAGAATAGAATAGAATAGAATAGAATAGAATAGAAAATATGGAGTGGAGTGGAGTGGAGTGGAGTGGAGTGGAGTGGAGTGGAGTGGAATGGAATGGAATGGAATGGAATAGAATAGAATAGAATAGAATAGAATAGAATAGAATAGAATAGAATAGAATAGAATAGAATAGAATAGAATAGAATAGAATAGAATAGAATAGAAATTCTTTTATTGGTCAAGTGTGATTGGACACACAAAGAATTTGTCTTGGTGCATATGCTCTTAGTGTACATAAAAGAAAAGATACATTTGTCAAGAATCATAAAATACAACACTTAATGATAGTCATAGGGAACAAATAAGCAATCAAATCATAAAACAGGAGGACCTTGAGGGAGACAAAAAAAAAAAAGGCAGGGGGAGCAACTTTTTGACTTCCCGACAGCTTCCCCATTGACTTTCCCTGTAGGAAACTAGCAGGAACTGTTGAAAAGAATAATCACATGTCTGCGACCGACTATAGTAATAAGGCAGCACTGAAGCAGTTACAACTTTAACAAATTTTAATCCCACATGAACTATGGGTCCTGGATTTTTGGGTTCATTTTGTAAATTAGTCCATTGGAGATACATGGGTTCATAAATTATAGCCCTAGGACGTACTGTTTATCCCAGGTGAAGGTTACAAACAACCAAACAGACACGAGAGTTTAGTAATATATGGACCTCGGGCACTTAGCGTGAAGCGCTTCAGAAAGAAATAAAAACAAATAAACAGTCTAAAGCAGGACTCATTCTCCTTCCTCACCCTGGCTCAGCACAGATATTGATGAAAAGGCAATCTGGGGAAACATGTTGGCGATAGAACTGCAGACAAGAACCGTTAAGTTCTTCAACGTTACTACTTAGCAAGAGAATCGTATCCACCTGGAGTTGGGAAAAGAGAGAAATAAGAGAACCCTATAACATGCAGGGAATCATCATGCTGACCTGCACGTGTTAAAACTCCAAGTCTGTAGAGAAACTGGATTTTTTAAATCCTTCCATTCCCCACCATCCAGTCAGAGCTGAAGACGCTTCTTGGATGAGAAGCGAAACGTCTTCAGAAGAAAAAACAAAAAAGTCCAGTTGCCTCTTGGAAAAGCACCTTTGGAACAACCTTGACCTGGATGACTGAGAATCTCTACAGACTTCTAGTTCTACAATTTGGAATGAACACTCTTTGAATGGTGTGGGAGTAGGAATGGATTTCCAGAGGAAAAATTGCAGACTACAGGAACCAGGAGCACAACTCAGGTAGCCCTGAGGCACAGTGTTCTGCCCCAGCTACAGACCCCAAAGAACGCAGCAAAGTCCGTTCAAACCTTAGTTTACTGAATATACCAGTCTTTTACAACAATGCCTGTTAATTAATTGCATTAACAGCCGCCAAGAATTCAAAGAATAATAACTGAAATCTTACTACGGTTGGCAGAATGTCCAGAAGCAATTTGCAGGAAGCTGATAAGATAAGCAAGACAAGACGCAGGGAACAACTTAGTTGTTCCCTGCAAATTGCTTCAGTCGGCGTTCCTCCTTAAATAGGCTAAGGGAGTGGCCAATTAGCCCCAAGCCTTACTCTCGAGGAGACCTCCTCCTGAGGAGCCACTCCTGCCTTTTGGCAGCTCTGTGCGCCCGTACATCAAGAAGAGGCTCCTCCTCTTTGTCCTCTTCACTTAAGGGAGCTTCTGGAGGTTCTGAAGGCCCTGGCTGAATCCCTGCCTCTGGCAACACACCTTCTCCAGCCTCCTCATTGTCCGATTCGAGTGCCAGCTGCACAGGCTGCTGGCGCAGCACCACACCAGCCTCCTCGCTGTCGGAATCAGTTACTAGCTGCACAGGCCGCTGACGGGCCACAACACACAGATAAACTTCCTAGTGCTTCAACAACCCTCTAAAACAAGGGTGTCAAACTCACAGCCCATGAGCCAGATGTGTCGCACACTGGCCATGCCCACGCCTGGTTTAGTGAAGGGGAAAAAAGTCATGGTATGTCGCATGACAACACCATGACGATACAAGTTTGACACCCCTGCTCTAAAAGGATGCAAATGACCAGCTGTCTGCAAGGAATATAAATCCTTCCATTCCCCACAATCTTGACAGAGCTGAAGAAGCTTCTTGGATGAGAAGTGAAACGTCTTCAAAAGCAAAAACAAGAAAGTCCAGTTGTCTCCTGAAAAAGCACTCTTGTGTTAAAACTCCAAGGCAATTGCTTACGTTTGCAAAAGTCCTTTTTGCAACTTTTTTCCCCCTTTAAGTGAAGATCTTGACGGTCTTCAGTTCCATACTGCCAGCAGCTGCATTTATCAAGTTTTCCCCAACCCAAACCTGTGTATAGTTGCTGAACTATAACTCCTGTCAGCATCCTGTTGATGGGATTGTAGGAAGTTGTAACCAACACTTTGTTACATGTTGTTACAAAAGCTACTAAAGCTTTCCCATCCTAAACCCATTTTTCTGGCTGGCCCAAGGAACTGCAAAGACTTTGCTTCCTTTTGCTGTGCAAAATCAAGGATACCATCATAAAAAAAAAAAATCCTTGGATGAGATGAGACCAAAAGAATGGTCATCCAGAACCTAAACTGAATCTAATTTACACCAATGCCATGCACTAAACATCACTATTTGTTTGCTACCCTCAAACCTACTCACCTATTCACACAGTCCATGGTTATTCATATTTATCTGGAGAAGAGGGACTAGAAACATTAAGACAGAGGAGCAGTGATTGTTTCACTAGGGACACCTATTCTAAAGGCATCATCATTCATTAACCCGGTGGATTTTTAATTGATCCTTTTGTCCAGACTGTTGTTCTAATTGAAGGCTTCCTACAGTTTTATCATGGAGTTACGTGTTCCCACCTCGCCTCACAATCAGGAGACTGTGAGTTCGATCCTAGGTAGAGGCAGATATTTCTCTCCCTGGGAACAATGAGAATATATATCTGCTGAACAAAGTTCCGCACTGGTGATAGGAAGGGCATCTGGCCATTAAACCCTCTGGTAGCTCCATTCAGTTGACCAGACTCCACCCCGCAAGGGATTAGGGGGGTCTTTAAATGATGATGACTTACATGTTCCCGCCGAATCAAGAAATCCTTGATGACATCCGATGCCGACCAATCATCACTGTAGTAAACTGTTTGGTACTGGAAGAAGAAGCATTGGAAACATCACCCACTCCTGGATTCATTATTGTAAATGTGTCAGGACCATTCGTATAGACTTAGACTTATATATCGCTCCTTAGTGCATTGCAGCAGAGTTCCCCAACATCTTTGGTTGGGGGTGGGGTGGGGAAAGGGGATGGTTCCACGCGAGTGGCCAGCAAGTGCGTATGTGCATACAGCTCAATTTGCGCAAGTGGCTTGCACGCGCGCCTGCCACTCAAGCAAAGGGAGTGCATCCACACGTGCTCGTCCACTTCTTACGCAAGTGAGGATGCGCATGTGCGTGCACACGCTCGCTGGTCGTTTCAGCGGCCCGGTTGCAATCCTCTCACGGCCCACTAGTGGGCTGTGCCCCAAAGGTTGGGGGCTGCTGTTTTACAGCACTTTGTGAGCAGTTTACAAGGTCAGCACATTGCCCACAACAATCTGGGTCCTCGTTTTACTGACCTCAGAAAGCTGGAAGGCTGAGTCAACCTTGAGCTGGTTAGAATCGAACTCCTGGCTGTGGGCACAGTCAGCTTGCAGTACTGCATGCTAACCATTGAGCCACTAGGGCTCCTATTTATTTCATTTAAAAAAAATTTTGCAGCATAAATGCAAATAGATTACAGAATAAATGATTTATTGAGGCCTCCACAGAAGAATCTGGATAACTAACCGTCAGCATTAAATTGGTGCTAGATAGGGATGAATGGAAATCAAGGAGGACTTGGATCCTTTGTGGCAACATAAGGATTCTAAACTGATGGCATATTTTACTCCACTATCCCCCAACTCTGCCTGCTTTTCTCCTACAAAATGGAACTCTTCTGTGGATTCACTATCCTCTAATAGGCCCAGAGCAATACATGACTCACAACCTCTCATGTCTTCATCTCAAGTTTCTCTTCGTACTTTGTTATATAGGGGGCAGGGGCGAGGAGAGAAATGTATTATTCCCCTTTCTACCAGTATTTTTGCAATCTTCATTGTGCAAAGTTATACCACCCATCTCAAAAAATTCCTTTGGGGAGGTGAGAAATGCTTTGCAAAGCAAAGAACAAAACTGAAGGAGAAAGTTGAAGAAATTAAAGTCCTAGATCTTTAATGTATTTTCATAATAAAATATTGAAAAAAAATAATAAGTCCTAGATCTGGTTTATGCCAACCCCAGTCACTAAACATCTCTGTGTCAGGGTTTTAAGTAACACCCCCTTGTTCGCTCCCCTTAAGCCTCTTTGCTGATTCACACAGTATGTGATTATTCATATTTATCTGGATAAAAGCAAAAGATAGTGAAGTCAAATCTTTGCCCTGAGCTACGTGTCTCTCTCAATTCCAGGTCTTACCACGTTCTGTAAGGTTTGCACGTCCTTCAACACAGAACCAGTCATGGGAATAGCTCCCACGATATTTGAAAAGTTGCAAAGGAAAACGTTAGCCTGTTCACAGACCGAATATAACATGGAGCCCAGCAACATGGCCAAGTCTCGGACCTAGAGAGAGAGGAGAAAAGTGATGTTAAGAGAGACACACCAAGGAATTATAGGTAGTCCTCGACTTACAATGTTTTGTTTAGTGACCATTACAGCAGCATTGAATAAAAGTGACGTATGACTGGTTTCCATATTTATGACCGCTGCAGCATCTCCATGGTCAAATGATCAAAATTCAGGCACTGGTCAACTGGCATATATTTATGGCGGTTGCACTGTCCCAGGGTCATCTGATCACCATTTGTAATCTTCCCAGCTGGCTTCTGACAAGCAAAGTCAATGGAGGTAACCAGATTCACTTAACGAATGTGTGATTCATTTAACAACCATTGAACTGACCGTATTTATTATATATGAAAGTATACTGTAGGTAGTCCTCAACTTGCAACATTATTTGTAGTGACAGTTTGAAGTTACAACAGCACCGAAAAGAGTGACTTACGACCGTTTCTCACACTTACGACCACTGCAGCGCACCCCACAGTCACGTGATCAAAATTCAGACGCTTGTCAACTGACTCATATTTATGACCGCTGCAGTGTCCCAGGGTCATATCTGATCTGCTTTTGCAACCTTATGACAAGCAAAATCAATGGAAAAGCCAGATTTACTTAACAACCGTGTTACTAACTTAACAACTGAAGGGATTTGCTGAACATCTGTGGCGTAAGAAAAGTCATAAAATGAGGCGAAACTCACTTAACAACTGCCTCACTTAGCCATGGAAATTATGGGCTTGATTGTGATCATAAATTGAGGACTATCTACGTTACACCCATCTGCCATAGGCCAAAAGAGTTCCTTAGTTCTTTGTCTTTAAGAGATGAAACAGACCAATGACCAATAACTGCATTTGATCAACACTGGCCGTTTTTTTTATTAAGCAAGCTTGGCTTTGGTTTAGCGGGAGACCACTTGGAAAGCTGGAAAGGGATACAAAAGACATCCCCAAGAGTAAAATGTGACTCCAAAATGCCTCAAATATCAGAAATGAAATCAAATCAATCAAAATAGATCTGGAAGGGACCTTGGAGGTCTTCTAGTCCAACCCCGCTGCTAAAGTTTATGCCAATTGCCAAGCATCCAAATTTTGAGGTGTGAATAAAGAGTTCCTTATTTCTTTATCTTTAAGTGATGGAATAAGCCTATGACTGATAGCTGCACTTAGCCAATATTGGCTGGTTTTTACTAAGCAACCTTGGCTTTGGTATAGACTTGGATGGGAGACCACTCGGAAAGCCGAGGGATACAAAATACATCCCCAAGAGTAAAATGGCAATCATGTGACTCCAAGATGCCTCAAACGTCATCAATGAAATGAATGAAATGAAATCAAAATAGAGCTGGAAGGGACCTTGGAGATCTCCTAGTCCAGCCCCCTGCTCAAGTTTATGCCAGTCGCCACGCACCTAAATTTTGATGTGTGGATACTGCAACGATTGTAAGTTCAAGGACCGGTTGTAAGACATTTTTTTTCAGCACCGTCCTAACTTTGATCACTCATGAAATGATTGGCCATAAGTCAAGGACTCACTGGAGAAGAGCCTAATGCTGGGAAAGATTGAGGGGAAAAGAAGAAGGGGATGACAGAGAACGAGGTGGCTGGATGGAGTTACTGAAGCAGTCGGCGTGAGCTTAAATGGACTCCAGAGGATGATAGAAGACAGGAAGGCCTGGAGGAAAGTTGTCCATGGGGTCGCGATGGGTCGGACACGACTTCGCAACTAACAACAACAAAGTCAAGGACTTCCTGTAACATTCATGCTTACAAGGATAATAAGTTTGAACAAAATGAAGGAGGGCAGAAAAAGACGGAGAACTGAATGACAACTTATAACTGTTTACCAACCGTCATGGGATTCTTCAGATCAATGCAGTTAGTCTTGTCATAAGTTGGGCAATACATATTTTTGGCTTGAACGCAAGGTTTCCCCAATTGAAAGCCGCTGGAGATCAAGATGAGAGTCCTTCCAGGAATGGGGTGCATATTATGCTTAACGGATAATCCTACTGCTGTCTCGAGAGCCTGACAGTAGCGTTGCAGGAGGTCAGAGGTGTAGCGGATGTCTCTGTGAAATACAAAATTGAGAAAGAAGAAAGTCTTGATAAATAGAACAGAACAGAATAGAATTCTTTATTGCCTAAGTGTGATTGGGCAAACAAAGAATTTGTCTTTGGTGCATATGCTCTCAGTGTACATAAAAGAAAAGATACATTCATCAAGAATCATAAGGTACAACACTTAATGCTAGTCATAGGGTACAAATAAGCAATCAGGAAACAATATCAATATAAATCATAAGGATACAAGCAACAAAATTACAGTCATACAGTCATAAGTGGAAGGAGATGGGTGGTGGGAACGATGAGAAGAGTGTAGTGCAGACTTAGTAAATAGTTTGACAGTGTTGAGGGAATTAGTTGTTAAGCAGAGTGATGGTGTTTGGGGAAAAAAACTGTTCTTGTGTCTAGTTGTTTTGGTGTGCAGTGCTCTATAGTGTCGTTTTGAGGGTAGGAGTTGAAACAGTTTATGTCCAGGATGTGAGGGGTCTGTAGATATTTTCACAGCCCTCTTTTTGACTCGTGCAGTATACAGGTCCTCAGTGGAAGGCAGGTTGGTAGTAATTGTTTTTTTCTGCAGTTCTAATTATCCTCTGAAGTCTGTGTCTGTCTTGTTGGGTTGCAGAACCAAACCAGACAGTTATGGAAGTGCAGATGACAGACTCAATAATTCCTCTGTGGAACTGTATCAGCCGCTCCTTGGGCAGTTTGAGCTTTCTGAGTTGGTGCAGAAAGAACATACTTTGCTGTGCTTTTTTTGAGGATGTTTTTGATGTTAGGTGTCCATAAACAGAGGAATAGAATGAAGATTACATGAAGTGTTAATACCGAGAGAGAGAAAGAGTTAAAAGAGTTTTGCCCCGTTTTACAACCTTTCTTGTCACAGTTGTTAAGTGAATCACTACAGTGATTAAGTCAGTAACACGGCTGCTAAGTGAACCTGGCTTCCTCGCTGTCTCTGCTGGTCAGAAGGTAACAAAAGGGGACTCCGGGACCCTGCAACCGACATAAATACATGCCGATTGCCAAGCGTCCAAATTTGGATCATGTGAAAATCATGGAAATGCTGCGATGATCATATGTGTGAAAAGTGGTCATAAGTCACCTTTTTTTTAATGCTGTTGTAACTTTGAACGGTCACTAAATGGATGGTTTAAGTCAAGGACCACCTGTACACCTCTGAATGAAGGATGCAGGAAATCAATGCAGCACCCCTTAGTCTAGAAGTCACATTTGACTGGGAGATGCTGGAAGATTGAACTAGACTGATCTTGGGTTCCATCAGGCCAATATGTACTTCATTGGCCAGTGTTGGGCTTCAAAATTTAGGGGACTATGGTCGAAGGCAGGGGTGTCAAATTCAAGGCCCAGGGGTCAGATCCGGCCTGTGGGGTCACCCTGTAAATAGCAAAGGACTGGACCGCAGTGCCTCTGCCAGCAAAACCAGAGCTCAGAAGGACCGCAGGTGGCCCTCCCAAGCTCCATTTTCACTGGCAGAGGGCTGCAGGAGGCTGTCGCAGCTGAAAACAGAACTTGGGAGCCCATTTTCACTGGCAGAGAGCTCAAGCCACCACAGGCGCCCCCGACATAAGTGACATCGAGCTGGCCATGCCCACCCTGGTCAGCCCGGCTCCCCAAGATCAAACACAACCCTGATGTGGCCCTCAATGAAAAGGAGTTTGACACCCCTGGTCTAAGGAATCCCTGCAGACTCTAGGGGACAGTGCTCATCTCAATTTCAAAGCCCAGCACTGTCCAAAAATGTTTATGTGCGCCATGTGGCCAGCATGACGTAACAGAGCTCTGTTATTTTCCCACCGAAGAGGTACCTATTTATCTATTCGCATTTGCATGTTTTCAAACTGCTAGGTTGGCTGGAGCTGGAGCAAGGATGGGAACTCACCCTATCACATGGCGCTCGTATCTTGAACCTGGGCTGCCGGCTCAAGCCCAGCGCCTTAACTGCTGAGCCATCGCATCGCCCCATTACTATGGCCTAAATCCTACACCCAATACTTCATTCTCCTTCTCCAGGACCTCTGCTAAGCAAGAAGACAAGGATAGTCCTAGCTACAGCCTCGTACCTGGATTTAAGCAATTTCTTCTTCTCCTGCTTCACCATCTGGAAAATCAGCGGGATCTCCATGCAACCCCGTAGATGTCGGGGTTTTCTAAAATTCATTGGTAGTTTCATTAGCTTTGTGACCTTTTCGATGAGCTGTACGTTGCTTGGGAAGGGCTCGTCTGAAAGAAGAGAAAAAGATGCTCAGGGAAACAAGGAAGGAAGATCTCTTTCTTCATTTGAAAATAGGTACTCCTATCCATAAAGGGCCATGGTGGCTCAGTGGCTAAGACATTGAGCTTGTTGATCGAAAGGTCGGCAGTTCAGCAGTTCGAATCCCTAGTGCTGCATAACGGGGTGAGCTCCCGTTACTTGTCCCAGCTTCTGCCAACCTAGCAGTTTGAAAGCATGTAAAAAATGCAAGTAGAAAAATAGGGACCACCTTTGGTGGGAAGGTAACAGCATTCCGTGCGCCTTTGGCATTTGGTCATGCCGGTCATATGACCATGGAGACATCTTCGGACAGCACTGGCTCTTTGGCTTTGAAACGGAAATGAGCACCACCCCCTAGAGTTGGGAACGACTACCACATATGCGTGAGGGGAACCTTTACCTTTACCTTACTCCTATCCATAGATAATTTTAACTTTGTGGGCCAAATTTAATATATTCATTTTAAATCGTTTTTAAATTTTGTGAGTTTATGTGTGTTTTAACATGGCTGTACACCGCCCTGAGTCCTTTGGGAGAAGGGCGGTATAGAAATTTAATAAACTAACTAACTAACTAATTAATCTATCCCTAGGTAAATCACATCAGCTTTTCTGACTTCTTTGACATTAATTCCACATTGCGAATGAAGGCGAATATTCGTGTCCCAGGATAATGTTGCAGGATCCAGTCTGGATCCGTCACTGGGACCAGAAGTTTTGTCTTCCAAGCTTTTTGTGGGTCAGTGTGGAGCCCATCCTCAGGGGACTTCTCTCTAGAAGTCTGTGTCAGGGGTGAAATCCAGCAGGTTCTAACAGGTTCTGAAGAACCTGTAGCGGAAATTTTGAGTAGTTCGGAGAACCGGCAAATACTACCTCTGGCTGACCCCAGAGTGGGGTGGCAATGGAGATTTTGCAATATCCTTCCCCCAGGAACGGAGGGAATGGAGATTTTGCAGTATCCTTCCCCTGGAGTGGGGTGAGAATGGAGATTTTGTAATATCCTTCCCCTGCCACGCCCACCAAGCCACGCCCACAGAACTGGTAGGGAAAAAATTTGGATTTCATCCCTGATCTGTGTGCTTTGGACCATTAGAGAGAAGTTCTCCGAGAATAGGCTCCAGTACAAGTCCAAAAGGATGTATTTAAGAAAACTCAGAACTAGACAAAATGACTTAGGATAGTAGTCCTCAACTTTTGGGCACCAGGGACCGATTCTGTGGAGAGAAGATTTTCCACAGATGGGAGGGGCACGTGCAAGGGTGAAATGCTCCAGGTTTGGACCGGATCACCCAATCCAGTAGCGATGGAGGCGGGTAGTTCGGAGAACCGGTAGCAAAAATCCCTGCCTTCTCCCCCTGCCCAGCTGAGCCGCGTGATCATCAGAGGCTTTTTTTCTTTTAAAAGCCTCTGCCGATCAGGCAACTCAGCTTGGATCGTCAGAAGCAGTTTTCTTTTAAATGCCTCTGACAACCAGGCAACTCAGCTGGGATCATCAGAGCCTTTTGAAAGCATTTTTTTAAACCTCTTCGCCAAAGAGATTGTAGAAAAAATTGTTTAAATTTTTTTTTAAAAAAGTTGGCCACACCCACCCAGTCACATTATCACCACAACCACCAAGCCACGCCCACAGAACCGGTAATAACAGATTTTAGATTTTACCACTGGGCACGTGGTTTTACATATTTCATTTTCATTTTCATTTCATTTTCATTTATTGGATTTATATACTGCCCTACTCCCGAAGGACTCAGGGCGGTGAACAGCCACAGAATAAAACACATAAGTACAAAATTTAAAAACAGAATAAAACCGAATTTAAAAATTTGGCCGAGACAAATTTAAAACACCCAATAATTTTAAAAACAAATTAAAATTTACATTTTAAAGGGGAAAGATTTAGGCCAGGCCGGCTTGATTGAATAAAAAAGTCTTGAGAGCGCGACGGAAGGTGCGCAGATCTGGGATCCTCCTTATCTCTGGGGGGAGCTCATTCCAGATAGTAGGTGCCCCCACAGAGAAGGCTCTCCCCCTGGGGGCCACCAGTCGACATTGTTTGGCCGATGGCACCCGGAGGAGCCCCTCTCTAAGAGAGCGTACTGGCCGGTGGGAGGCTATTGGTGGTAGCAGGCGGTCCCGTAAATAACCAGGTCCTAAACCATGGAGCGCTCTAAAGGTGATAACCAAAACTTTGAAGCGCACCCGGAAGACCACCGGGAGCCAGTGCAGCTCACGCAGGAGAACGCCATGTCGCTCCCATAACCACCCGCACGGCCGCACTCTGCGCCAGTTGGAGCCTCCGAGTGCTCCTCAAGGGGAGCCCTATGTAGAGAGCGTTGCAATAGTCCACGCGGGAGGTGACGAGGGCATGAGTGACTGTGTGTAAGGAGTCCCAATCTAGAAAGGGACGCAACTGGCGAATCAGGCGGACCTGATGAAAAATCCTCCCAGTCACAGCTGTCAAATGCTCTTCTAAAGACAGCCGTGAATCCAGGAGATCGCCCAAGTTGCGAGCCCTCTCCGTGGGGGCCAGAGCAGCAACCCCTGTCCCGAGCCCTCCAGAGATCATCAACCAATGCGACCAATGTTGTTTCCGTGCTGTATCCGGGTCTGAAACCCGACTGGAACAGATCCAGATACGTCGTCTCATCCAGGTGCTGGGGGAGCTGTCGCGCAACCACACTCTCAACAACCTTCACCACGAAGCGAAGGTTGGAGACCGGACGATAATTAGCCAATACAGCCGGATCCAGGGAAGGCTTCTTGAGGAGAGGCCTCACCACTGCCTCTTTCAGGGCGGCGGGGAAGACACCCTCGCTCAACGAAGCATTTATAATCCCCTGGAGCCAGCCTCACGTCTCCTCCCGGGAAGCCAGCACTAACCAGGAGGGACATGGGTCCAACAAACATGTGGTCGCGTTCAGTCTGCCCAGAATCCTGTCCACATCATCATCCCATGGATGGAGCTTCATTTGTTTGTACAGCCCTGTTTCTGGCATGCCAGAATAGACTAGGGGTTGGGGACCCCTGACTTAGGAGGTACTTTCCAATGTTAATACAGAATTCCCAGCCATTCAACCCAAGTTAAGTATTCGTCACCTTTTTTGTTAAATTCTTTTTCCAGGTCCAAAATCACTTTGTAGGCTGAAAGGAACCGGAAAGGAAGTTGTCTGCTGTGGATGACAGTGTCCTGGAAGGAGAGAAATGCCAAAGGCGAAAACAGAATGAAAATGATTAACATTAAAGTATAGAATAATCTAGCATGAATTTCTCCCAGAACCGCTCCTGCAAGATATGTGAATTTCAGTTCCCCAAGCTGCCTGGGAAAACCAAAGGGAAATCATCAAAACCATAAAAAAAGCAAAAGTTAGAATATTTTGGACATGTGATGCGACACCTGGAAAAATACAGCATACTTCACTTAATCCTCCAGGGAAAGATTGTCAGAGAATTCATGACTGGCAGAGACATGGTAACAAGGTCAGCCAATGAATAGGCATAGCAACTGGGTCACCTAATGGGAACTGTTTGGAAACTGAAACTGGAGACAGCTAGGAGCCTGGGCGTGGCTTAGGCTTAGTTTAACTGCCCTGTATAGAGGCGGTTCTCTTTGTCTGTATTAAGTTCTGAGCTCTAAAACTAAACTAACTAGTCTGCTGAATTGAAACTGAAAACTGTTCTCTCTGCTGTTGGTATTGTATATTTACTTCATGTGTTATATTATATATAAAGAGAGGTTAATGAATCCTGCTGAATCAGTTACCTGTGTGTGCTTTCTGGATTTGAATTTTGCAATAAACTCTGACAAAGATTGAAGGCAAACGAGGTCCAGGCAGAAGAAGAACATCATGGCTTCAAAATCTAAGGGACTGGTTTGGACAAAACTCAACAGCACTTTTTCGTGCGGCTGTTGATAAAAATTAAATTGCCAACATGATCGCCAACATCCAATGACGGATATGGCACAAGAAGAACAAGAAAAGATTCAAGAACAGCCATGCTGGCTGAGGAATTCTGGGAATTAAATGTCTATAGAGATTCTCCATAGACATTTAATTCCCAGAATTAAAATTGACCCCTTATAAGAGGGGTCAAAAAGGCAATTTACATAAAATCGAATAGCCCCCTTTCAATAGAGGAGGGGGAATGCGACACCACTTATCTCCTATTTACAACACAGTCCTTTCACCAGTTCCAAGAAGGTTCCACACCCATTTCTACTATTCAGGGCACAAAATAAACCTCCAAGTTGCCTCAATGACTCTCAGAAAGAGCGCTAACGACCAGATGACTGCAAGGAATATAAATCCTTCCATCCTCCATCATTCAGTCAGAACTGAAGAAGCTTCTTGGATGAGGGGCGAAATGTCTTCAAGGAAAAACAAACTCCAGTTCAAAATCCCTTTTGAAAAGGGATTAAAGTTTACACATAAGGATGATGTATACAGATTGAAAATGAATGAATGAATGACCTAGTAAGAAGACACATTTAGGAAGAACTGAGGTCTGTATAGGGAGACTGTGTGAAAGGAAGCTCCTTTATACCACATGGAAATTCGGTAGTACAAAAATTGAATTGTTTGTCCTGCTTATGCTGTGAAGTCTATCCATGGAAGACTAAGCATGCTTTGCCCATATTCTATGGCAGCAAACCATGGTTTGTCCCAGGTATTTCCCAGTTCTTCACATTTTGATCGTCTCCTTGAAGTGTTAAGAAAGAATAATTCATAATTATCACACAATTGTAAAGGATGCCTTCACACAGGAGTCACAGAACACAACAGCAGAATTATGCTAGTGTGCTATGCCTTATTATAGTTTGATGGGATTGCTTGCTGCAATGCAAAATGCCAAGATAATATCTTAACAACCCACAAGTAGTTCAACTGCCTAGCATGTTTATGCAAAATCCATCCAGCGAGAAGCCCATCATGGTGGGCTTCTCATCAGAGGCTTCAGGAATATAAACATCCCAAAAAATGTTTTTTTTTTCCAAAAGGCAATTGGACTTTCTTGATTTTTTTAAATTTGCAAATGTTTCGCTTCTCATCCAAGAAGCTTCTTCCATTTCAAGAAGCTTCTTCTTGAATTTTGCCCCATTTTACGACTTTTCTTGCCACATTTGTTAAGTGAATCACTGCAGTTGTTAAAATAGTAACGTGATTGTTAAGTGAACCTGGCTTCCCCCGTGGTTTGTCAGAAGGTCCCAAAAGGTGATTAGATGATGACCCCGGGACGTACAACCGTCATAAATACATGCCAGTGGCCAAGCATCCAAATTTTGATCATGTGATTACAGGAAGGCTGCAATGGTGGTTAAGTGTGGTTTTGGGTGGGGTTTTTTCACTGCTGTTGCAACTTCGAAAAGTCACTAAACAAATGTAAAATGAGAACTCAGATTCAGATTCAGATTCAGATTAACAGAGTTGGAAGGGACCTTGTAGGTCATCTAGTCCAACCCAAGAAGGAGTCCCTACACAAGTGATGTCTAACCTTTTTTTTTTTGTTGTGTGCCAAAAGCTTGTGTGTGCACCCCCGCACCTGTAATGCAATGTGTGCACCCCCCTCCCCCTGCGGATGCACACACGACCCCACGAGCTCCTGTTTTGGGCCTAGTAGGCCTCCTTGTAGCCTCCTGGGAGCAAAAATGGGCCATGGGGGAGGGGGCCAGGCCACAACCCCCAGGCCCTGTTTTGGGCCTAATAGGCCTCCCTGCATTTATAACCCGTAATGCAATGTGTGCGCGCCCCCTGAATGCGCCCCACCCACCCATGCATGCATGTGGGACTCCTCACGGTCCCCCATTCCCCTGCAATGCGTGTGTATCTCCTGCATGCACCCCGGTTCCTGCACATGTGTGGCAGAGACCCAAAAATCAGCTGGCCAGCGGGAGGCGCGCACACATCAGTGGTGGGTTCGGCCCAGTTCCGCCCGGTTCCGCTGAGCTGGTAGCAGTGACGATATGACATCACCGAACCGGTTCTGGGCCCCCCACCCCCTGCCCCCCCACCCCCGCGTTATTCTTACCTTTTATTTGCCCCCACCCCCAATCTCTTGCTGCCTCCTGAGTCCCCGCTGATGGCTAGAGGGAAAAAAACAGTTTAAACTCTTGCCGCGGGGCTTCAAAGGGCCGCCCTACAGCTGATCAGTGTTAAAAGAAAACAAATGAGTAGACCGGTGCCTGCAAAAATAAATGGGTAGATCAGTACAGCTCTGCAAGCAGTTAAAAGCCTAGTAGACCAGTACCTCTGCTAAATCCTAAATAATTGTCACATGACCATCAAGCCACGCCCACAAAATAAGCCATGCCCACAGAACCGTTAGTAAAAAAATTTAGAACCCACCCCTGGTGCAATGCACGGTGGAGCTGGGCTGGGGCGACTGCTCGCGTGCCTGCAGAGAGGGCTCTACGTGCCACTTATGGCACGCATGCTATAGGTTCGCCATCACGGCCCTACACTATTTCTGAGAAATGGCAGTCCATTCTCTTCTTGAAAGCCTCCAGTGATGAAGCTCCCACAACTTCCATTGGTCGATTGCTCTCATTGTCAGAAAATTTCTCCTGCATAGACAGTCTTACCTTATCCTCGAGGCGCTTTAAGAGAAATTGATGATGCCTCTCGCTCACCCCGGACCTCAAAATGTTCCGCAGGTTTCGTAGCATTGCCATGAAAGGCAGTTTCTTTGAATCTAGGGGGAAGCAAGTAAATGGTAATTTTACAGCTGAAACTCAGCAAACGGAAGTAATATTTTAGACTGGTATTTTTTTTAAAAAAATGAGTGAAGATACGAGAATTTTACCCAGTTTTATTTCTTTACTTTCCAACACATATATTCAGGCTTGGGAGGTAGGGGAGTGGAGTAAAAAGAGAGAGAGGGGTGCCTCCATGTCCCCCAATAGTTAATATTTTGCTGTTTATATTTTGTAAAAATTTTAGCATCATCTGTTTCTATTACATCTCCTCTGGTTATGATTTAATCCTACTTCCCACTTGCAGTTTAGATCTAAATCTTTATCAGTGCACAACATATGTACAATGAGATTGGTGGAGCTCCCTCAGTGCACACACACACACACACACACACACACACACACACACACACACACACACCAACACAATACAACTCACAATGAAGACAGAAAATCCCTAACCCAATAAATCGTATTAATAAACACCCAGTCCTATTTCACCCATGTGAACATGTTACATGTTGCACCAGCCCTGCAAGTCCATCATACTACGTAGTGATGATGTTATTTCACATTTAGGAGTCTTGACAGTCCACGGATAAAAACTGTTCTTCAGCCTGTTTGTACGGCTGGCTATGCTTCTATATCTCCTTCCTGATGGTAGGAGGATAAAGAAGTGGTGACCAGAGTGAGAGCAGTGGCGAAATGTAAAATTTGTTACTACTGGTTCTGTGGGCGTGGCTTGGTGGGGGCGGGGGATTAATGTGACTGGGTGGGCATGGCCAACTTTTTTTTTTTAACTTTTAAAAGCATTTTTTCTACAACCTTAAGAGGTTGCAGAAAAAAATGCTTTTAAAAGCCTCTGGCAATCAGGCAACTCAGCTGGGATCGTCAGAGGCTTTTAAAAGCATTTTTTTCTACAACCTTAAAGAGGTTGTAGAAAAAAATGCTTTTAAAAGCCTCTGACAATCCCAGCTGAGCCGCACGATCATCAGAGGCTTCTTTTTTTACTTTTAAAAGCATTTTTTTTGGCCCAAGAGGTTGTAGAAAAAATGCTTTTAAAAGTAAAAAAAAAAGTCTCTGATGATCGTGTGGCTCAGCTGGGCATGTGGGGGGGGGCAGGGATTTTTGCTACTGGTTCTCTGAACCACCTGCTGCCATCACTACCGGATCAGGCGAACCAGGAGCATTTCATCCCTGGGTGAGAGTTGTCCCTGAGAATTTCCCTCACTCTTCTAAGGCAGCGAGCCCTAGTGGTCTCATCTAGTGGTATCAGGGGAGAGACCATGATATTTTGTGCTGTTCTCACCACCCTCTGTAATGCTTTTCTATCCGCGGCTGTCAAACAGGGGCTGTCGAAAGATGATTTCCATTTAAAGGAAAGAATTTTCATTACGTTGCTCATCATTACATTGTTGTTACCACGGTACATTATTACATTCTTTGTTTAACCTTGTTACTTAATAGAAAAGTGTATTAACATTTCAATACGCGTACATATACATGATTATGTAAAAGGCATACCTCAGAGTTGTATAAGATTAAGTGTGACTGTGTAAGCATTAATAAATACAATTTGCAGTGTAGCATACTGTATGATAAGTCATATTATGCAATACACCAGATTGTAAAATATAGTATAATGTAATATAAATACAATTATCACACTCCTGCAATTCTTTGTAAAAGTTTCCAAACTTGTTCTACCTATAACAACTCCCCAATTCCTTTTGATCTTTTCTCAAGTCAGCTTCAACTCTTAGTAATCACAGGGATTACAGGTAGTCCTTGATTTACGACCACAATCGAGCCCAAAATTTATGCTGCTAAGTGAGAAATTTCTTAAGTGAGCTTTGCCCCATTTTACGACTTTTCTCGCCATGTTTGTCAAGCGACAAATTGCTGCATTTGTTGAATTAATAATAAGGTGGTTAAGTGAATCTGGCTTCCCTCATTGATTTTGCAAATCATGGCCACAGGTTGCTGAACCCTGATTTATGACCATTTTTCACACTTATGTCCATTGCAACATCCCATTGCAAGTCACATGATTTAAATTTGGATACTTGACATCTGTCTTTATATTTATTCCCTGGGGTCACATAATCCCCTTCTGTGACCTTCTGACAAGCAAAGTCAATGAGGAAGCCAGATTCACTTAACAATCGTGTTACTAATTTAACCACTGCAATGATTCACTTAACAAATGTGGTAGGAAAGGGGCATTTATTTATTTAGCGTATGGCTTGTCACACACAGTATTAAAACACTTCATTTTTATAGGTTATAAACAATTAAAACAATAAAAAAAACAGTAAGAAAACCTAAAAGGAAAACAGAAATAACATTTCAAAGTTTAATGTCGAGTTTGGAGATCCAGTCAGTAGCTGCCGTTCTTATGCAGAGGAAGTCCCTAGAAAGTGGCAAAACTCACTTAACAAATTTTTCATTTGACAACATCAATGTTGGGCTCAATTGTGGCCGTAAATTGAGAATTATCTGTACTCCGCAGCAGGGCACCTCAAAAGAAAAAGCAGTGGGAGCAGGAGTGACTGATAGGAGCAATTTGCCTCCTTCAATGCTGGTTTCCTCATTGACTTTGCTTGTGGGAAGACATCACAGAACCGTGATGGTGAACCTATGACACACGTGCCCAAAGTGGCACGCAGAGCCATGTCGTCTGGCAAACGCGGCATCGCCTGTTCCTCTTCCAGATTTCTGGCGCACATGCGCACGCAACAATCAGCTGGCCTTTTGTGCATGCAGCAGTGCCGGAAATCGGAAAAGCTGGTCTTCCGTTTTCCAGCATGAACATACGTTGATTGGCGTGTGCACATGCACGGCAGTAACCAGAAGACTTGCTGGCTGGGGCACATGTGCGCTCCAGAAACCGGAAGTACCCTATCTGGCATGTGCATGATCCCTGGGCAGCTCCTCTTCCTGGTCGCGGCCCTTACGAGCGCGCGCGCACGCGCGAAGTGCTTCCTTTTGGGCACTTGGTGCCGAAAAGGTTCCCCATCACTGTCATTGAAGGTGAAAAATGGCAGTCAAATGATCACAGAACAGTGGAACTGTCATAAGTACGAGCCAGTTGTCAAGCATGTAAATCACAATCACAAAAGCAGAACGTCGAAAATAGCAATAGAACTTAGACTTATATACCGCTTCACAGTGCTTCACAGACGGTTTACAGAGCGGTTTACAGAGGCAGCCTATTGCCCCCAACAATCTGGGTCTTCATTTTACCGACCTCAGAAGGATGGAAGGCTGAGTTAACCTTGAGCCCCATCAGGATCGAACTGCAGGCAGTGGGCAGAGTTAGCCTGCAATACTGCAGTCTAATCACTGCACCACCAGGGTACTTGTGAAGGTTGGTTATACATACCACTCTTTCAGCTCCATTATAATTTTGAATGGTTGCTGATTTTCCCAAAGATGCTTTTTCAAGAGGCAACTGGACTTTCTTGTTTTTTCTTTGAAGACGTTTCACTTCTCATCCAAGAAGCTTCTTCAGCTCTGACTGGATGGTAGGGAATTTCAAGGGATATAAATAAAGAATAACAAGAAGGTCCAGTTGCCTCTTGAAAATGTTGGGAAAACCATGACTTGGGTGACTGAGAATCTTCACAGACATTTCTACAAGTGGTCATAACTCAAGGACTGCCTTTATCCGGGTTCAGGCTTATTTTCCATGTTTCCACTATAATTCTGTCTAATCAGCATGCCTTTCTGGGATTTTAGGATCCAATAGTGAGAAGAGCACATGAAAAATGAAGGAAGGCAGTCAACTCTTCTACCTACCAATCAGCTCTTCCCAGACAGCAGCCTTGTTCCCACGGTTGCTCAGTTCTCGATCCCAAGTCTGGGGCACCGGCAGTCGCATGCGAGTGCCAGCAAGGGTCGGATCCCAGGGCCCTGGCAATCGACTTCGGGAAAAGGAGGGCAGATCTGGGGGATACCTAAAGAAGAGAAAGACTGTGAACTCAAGGTCTACAAAAGAAAAATACAAAAAAAATACAAAAGAAGAACAGTCAACATTACATGGGCCAAGTTAATGGGTACAAGTAGTTCTCAACTTACAACCATTTGTTTAACCAATCAATCAGAATACAGCTGGAAGGGATCTTGGAGGTCATCTAGTCCAACCCCCTTACTCAAGCAGAAGATCCTATACCCATGATGGCGAACCTATGGCACATCTGCCATAGGTGGCGCACGGAGCCATATCTGTGGGCACACGAGCATTGTCCTAGCTCAGCTCCAGCACGCATGTGCATGTCGGCCAGCTGATTTTCAGGCTTTCCAGGCCCACTGGAAGTCGAGAAATGGGCTGTTTCTGGCCTCCGGAGGGCCTCCGGGGAGTGGGGAAGGCAGTTTTCACCCTCTCCAGGCTCTTAGAAGGCCTCTGTAGCCTGGAAAGAGCGAAAAACGGGCCTACCGGGCCATCAGATGCCAAAAGTGGTCGGAGCGCAGGAAGGTCACACGCGCAGGCATGGGAGGGTGGGGCGCATTGAATTATGGGTGTGAGTACGTGTGCACATGACCTCCCCCCACGCGACCCCTGCTTTTGGCACGCGATGGCAAAAAGGTTAGTCATCACTGTCCTATACCATTTCAGATAGGTGATTGTCCAATCTCTTCTTAAAAACCTCCAGTGATGGACTACTCACAACCTCTGAAGGAAAGCTCTTCCACTGGTAATTATTCTCACTGTTAGGAAAGTTTCTCCTTAATTCCAGGCTGCTTCTCTCCCTGATTAGTTTCCATTCATTGTTTCTTGTCTGGTGCTTTGGAAAATAGGCTGACTCCTCTTTTCTTTGTGGGTAGCCCCTCAAATACTAGAATACTGCTATTGCGTCAACCCTAGTCAGTGGTGAAATCCAATTTTTTTTACTACTGGTTCTGTGGGCGTGGCTTGGTGGGCATGGCAGGGAAAGGATATTGCAAAAACCCCATTCCCACCCCACCCCAGGGGAAGGATACTGCAAAATCCCTATTCCCTCCCTACTCCTGGGAGAAGGATATTGCAAAATCTCCATTCCCACCCCACTCTGGGGCCAGCCAGAGGTGGTATTTGCTGGTTCTCCGAACTGCTCAAAATTTCCGCTTCCAGTTCTCCAGAACCTGTCAGAATCTGCTGGATTTCATCCCTGCCCCTTAGTCCTTCTTTTCACTAGACAAGCCATACCCAGTTCCCAGTGGTGGGCTGCAACCGGTTTTAAAACCGGTTCTATAAGCAGGCACTTCACGTGTGCACGCGCCTCACACGCTTGTGCACAGCACTCAAAATACAGCAATTTGAAGCTCAGCTGCTTAACTTCTAAGGCAGCCCCGTTCAGTAGAACAGCAGACTCGCCGAAATCTGCTGTCTTGTGTGAATCAGCTAAGCCAGAAAGAATGAAATGTAGGACAGGATAGGGGAGGTGCAGGTGGGCGGGGCCAGCTAATGGTCGGAACTACCGGTTCGCTATAACCGGTCCAAACCGGCAGCAGCCTACCCCTGCCAGTTCCTGAAAGTGTTCTTCACATGTTTTATTCTCCAGGGCCTTAATCATCTTCGTTGCTCTTCTCTGCACTCTTTCCAGAGCCTCAATATCTTTTTTGTAATGTGGTGACCAAAACTGGGTCCAGTATTCCAGATGTGGTTTTACTCATCGTGAATTGTGTGGGTTCGAAGAGAGCGACCAAATAGAGATGTTTGGTGAATGGGGTTAGGGTAAACTAGATCCAGTTAGGTTCTGGATGGCCATTCTTTTGGATCTCATCCAATGAATTGTTTCTTTACGATGGGAGACTTGATTCTTCACACAGCAAAAGAAAGCAAAGTTTTTACAGTTTCTAGACTGGCCATGCCCAATTCCTGCAACCGTTTTTCATATGTTTTTTGTCTTCAGGCCCTTAATCATCTTAGTCGATTAACAGTCATCTTAGTGACTGCTCAAAGTTACAACAGCACTGAAAAAAGTGACTTATGACTATTTTTCATCCTTATGACCATTGCAGCATCCCTATGGTCAGGGGTGGGCTGCCGGGGGTTCGCAGGGGTTCGGGAGAATCTCTAGCTAAGATTCTATGCAGTTTGGAGAACCCCCAAATCCCACTCCTGGCTGGCCCCTTCCACACTGCCCCTCCCAGGAGTCCCCACACAGCCCCTTTTGGATGCATGTAAGTACAGGGAGCGCGCGGAGGCTCAGGGAGGGTAAAAAATGGGCCTACTGGAAGTTTGGGAAGGCCGGAAATGCGCCCATTTCTGGCCTCCAAAGGGCCTCCGGAGGAAGGAGGAAAGGGCCTCCGGAGGCCTCCAAAGGAAGGAGGAAAGGGCCTCCGGAGGAAAGCCTCCAGAGCCCGGAGAGGGCAACCCCCCTGCCCCGGTGGTGCAGGAGGCCAACTAGAGCCTTGATAGTACAGTGGTCTACGCACCCTGTTATTAACACAGCTGCCTGCAATTTACTGCTGGTTCGAATCTCTCCAAGGCTCAAGGTTGACTCAGTGTTCCATCCTTTCTAAGGTAGGTGAAATGAGGACCCAGTTTGTGGGGGCAATAAGCTGACTTTGTATAAAAATATACAAAAAGTATGAAGGCTATTGCTTAACGCATTGTAAGCCACCCTGAGTCTCTGGAGAAGGGCGGCATATAAATCAAATTTAAAAAAAAAAAAACTAGGCCACACCCACCCAGGAACCGGGCAGAGAGCCCCTTGCTAAAATTTTTGAAGCCCACCTCTGCCTATGGTCACCTGATCAAAATTCAGATGCTTGGTTATTGGCATGTATTTATGACGGTTGCAGTGTCCCGGAGTCATGTGATCACCTTTTGTGACCTTCTGACAAGCAGAGCCAACGGGGAAAGCCAGATTCGTTTAATGACCACAGGATTCACTTAACTGCAGTGATTGGTTTAACAACTGTGGCAAAAAAGATAAAGTGGAACAAAACCTACTTAATAACCATCTTATTTAGCACTGGAAATTTTGGGGCCAACTGTGGTCATAAGTTGAGGACTAGCTCTGGAATCCTGTTGGTATTTGTACCAGTCTCATCAGCTGGCTCCAGGGGAAAATCGCAGTTCCAAGTCTTAGCATCACCCTCCACTTAAGAGAAAATTATACAGGCAGTCCTCGACTTACGACCACAATTGTGGCCCAGATTTCTGTTGTTAAGTGAGACATTGGTTAAGTGAATTTTGCCCCATTTTATGATCTTCCTTGCCTATCTGTTATGTGAATCACTGCAGTTGTTAAATTAGTGGCACCACTGTTAAGGGAATCTGGCTTCCCCATTGACTTTGCTTGTCAGTAGGTCACAAAGGTTGACCCCAGGACAGTCATAAATATGAACTAGTTGCAAAGTGTCCAAGTTTTGATCACATGACTGCCGGGGTTGTTAAAACGGTCGTAAGTGTGAAAAACTGTCATACGTCTCTTTTTTTCAATGCCATTGTAATTTTGAATGGTCACTGTTGTAAGTCGAGGATTACTGTATACCCCTGGTGAAAACTCAAGACAGATGCCATACCAGGCCTGCAAATATGGTCCCAGCTGTGCTAGGATGTCTCACCTCCGTCCCAAGATACTCATGACTTGCTGAACTGGCTCCGAAATATGAAGGCGATGGATCAAATTCTTCAGAGAGAACAAATCTCTAGCAGCTTTCTCTTTTACCGACTCCATGTTCTCTTGACGCTAGAGAAGTCAAAAGGCAGAGAATCAAGCAAGCGATGTCTTACAGGAAACCTCCCATCCACCTTCTCTGTGGAAGTTCTCATTCCTAAAGGTGCTTTTTCAGGAGGCAACTGGACTTTCTGGATTTTCTTTGAAGACCTTTCGCTTCTCATCCCAGAAGCTTCTTCAGCTCTGACTGGATGGTGGGGAATGGAAGGATTTATATTCCTTGCAGACAGCTGATCATTTGTGTTCTGTCCCCGTCTCACACACGCACACAAACAGACAGCCGGGGGTTAAATAAACGGGTAGACAAACAATTCTTCCGACAAGAAGCTTGGCAGCAACCCAGTAGCTGCTTGCCAAGAACTTTACTCATAAACCAAAATACACACAGTCAAGAATTGTCCAGTTCGTAAAATAAATCCAAGGCCGATAATGTTGTTTCCAAAGATGCAATGTGACTCGATAGTAGTTAGTTTTGTCCGTCACAGAGTCTGAATGGCCACCTCACCCCCTTTTATACCCTGTGGGGTATGGTCCAGTGACTCAGCTTAATCTCTGGCATGCCTTTTCTTCTGTTGCGCGCGCTTATCTCTGCGACGCTGCCGAGGATCCAGCCAAGACTCATTTCCCTCATCACTGTCCACCTGTGGCTACGTGGACGTGCTTGGCCCCGGCCCTATCTCTTGCCCTTCGGCGGACACCGAAGGCATTGCCAGAGAGGAGGGTCCTGGAGAGGGAGGCCTTGCCAACTCCTCTCCTTCACTCTTGGAGTCCTCTCCTGCCGATGACACAGGCTCAGGTAACGGAGCCACAACATTTTGCATCCTTTTAGAGACAGTCGTTGAGGCCACTTGGAGGTTTATCTGTGGCCTCAGGGTCACCTGAGTAGTGAGAATGGGTGTGGAGCCTCCTTGGCTGCAGGATGTTTTCTTCCCTGTGTCCCTTGAAGACAGGCATAGGTTGTTGGGGATGAGTTTGTATTGTCTGCATCTCAAATTGAAGTGCAAATGGTCCCTGTAATCTGCAATTTTTTCTGGAATTTTTTTCACACTCATTTGCATCACTCAGGTGACCCTGAGGACACAGATAAACCTCCAGACGGCCTCAATGACTCTTTAAAAAGAATGCAAATGGCCAGCTGTCTGCAAAGAATATAAATCCTTCCATTTTCCACCATCCAATCAGAGCTGAAGAAGCTTCTCAGATGAGAAGGGAAATGTCTTCAAAGAAAAATAAGAAAGTCCAGTTGCCTGCTGAAAAAGCACATTTGGGACAACTTTAAAAAAATTTACATTTACAAACAGACATGCGGGGGGGGAGTTAATCTCAATGCATGCTTTGATAGGATCTGATCTTGAATTGCTCAAAACAGGGTGGATTTGATTTAAATCGAGTTGATTTAAATCACAATTTAAATCATGATTTAAATCACTAGTAAAAAGGCTTGATTTAAATCAACTTGATTTAAATCATAATTTTTAAAGAGCAACTGTCATCTCTGCTACTCCTTTGACCCACTGTTGACTCACCGATAGTCCCAGTGTTGCAGAATATACAGCCTCACGCTACATAACTAAGCTCCATTTCATGCTGAATAAACTAAATTATTTATGTATCTTAAATAGAAAACTATCTTACGATAGATTTTTACCCCAAAAGTTTTTTATTAAAATAAATTTGATAAAAATCAAAAAAATCCGATTTAAATCAAAAAAATCCGATTTAAATTAAAAAAATTGATTTTTTTTATTTTTTTTAAAAAAAATCATTGATTTTTATCCACCCTGGCTCAAAATGAAGAACGAAACCTAGGTCAGGGATCTGCAACCTTAAACACTCAACACTCCATTTGGACCCGTTTCCCACAGAAAAGAAAACACTGGGAGCCACAAAACCTGGGTAGGCGTGGCCAACTCAATGTCACTCACTTCCACCAGTCACATGACACCCCCACCCCCCCACCCCAGCCATGCCTACCCAGCAGGTCATTAGGGTAGAGAACCGGTTGTTAAAAAACACTGGGAACCACAAAACCTTTTTGACATCTCCCTCCCTCCCTCCCCCCTCTCTCCCTCTCTCTCCCCCACCTCTCTCTGTATCTCTCTCTTCCCCCCAATCTCTTTTTATTTGCCTCAGGCGAGGAGTGACTGGGAGGGGAGGGCGAGGAGGGGGGGCAGCCAGTGGTGGGATCATCCGACAGGGAGCCACAGCAGAGGGCCCAAAGAGCCGCATGCGGCTCCGGAACCGCAGGTTGCTGACACCCGATCTAGAGGGATATCTTCCTCCATTCTTACACATACAGACATTCCAAGAGCACTTACCATTTTCTGCAAGGCTTCACATTTTGATGCAAACGCCTGGTTCCGGCCTAGTCTGTGTTTTTTCCAGTTGTCCCAAGAGGCAGGTCTTTCGATCTGTTGAAGAAACAAACTTCTGAAGTAAATAATCTTGCCCCTCGCATGCTAAAAGAGCCCCTATTAGAGTTATATTTGATATGGAGGCTTAGATAAGCCTTCATTAGCACAAGTTAATTCACAAAGAACAGTTGGAAAGGACTTTGGAGGTCTTCTAGTCCAATCCCCTGCTCAAGCAGAAAACCCTATACTATTTCAGACAAATGGCTGTCCAGTCTCTTCTTAAAAAGCTCCGGTGATGGGAGTACACACAATTTTTAAAGGCAATCCGTTCCACAGGTTAACTGTTGTCACAGTCAGGAAATTTCTTCTTAATTCTAAGTTGCTTCTCTTGATTAGGTTCCAATTTTTGCTTTTTCTTCTGCCTTCAGATGCTTTGGAGAATTGGATGAACCCCCCCCCTTCTTCTTTCTTTGTAGCAGCCCCTCAAATATGGGAACCCTGCTATCATATCACTCCTAATCAGTGGTGAAATCCAATTTTTTTTACTACCAATTCTGTGAGTATGGCTTGGTGGGCATGGCAGGGGAAGGATATGGCAAAATCCTTATTCCCTCCCCAATCCTGGGGGAAGGATATTGCAAAATCTCCATTCCCACCTGGCTCCAGGAGAAGGATACTGCAAAATCCCCATTCCCTCCCCACTCCTAGCAGAAGGATATTGCAAAATCTCCATTCCCACCCCACTCTGGGGCCAGCCAGAGGTGGCATTTGCCGGTTCTCTGAACTACTCAAAATTTCCGCTACCAGTTCTCCGAACTACTCAAAATTTCTGCTACCGGTTCTCCGAACTACTCAAAATTTCCGCTACCGGTTCTCCAGAACCTGTCAGAAACCTCCTGGATTTCACCCCTGCTCCTAGTCCTTCTTTTCATTAGACTAGACCAGGGGTGTCAAACTCGTAGTCCGCAGGCCGGATGCGTCACACACTGATCACACCCACTTCCCCATGGGGAAGGGGGTGAAAGTCACAATACGTCATGTGATGACAATGTGACGACACAAGTGTGACACCCCTGGACTAGATATACCCAATTCCTGCAACAACCAAGTTCAGAGAGCACTAAGGACCTCTCATTTCAACCCTGAGCTGCAAATATTCTCCTTTATTGGTAGAGCCAGGCCTTCAGGCTCTAACATAAAGTCAGGAGGATGGGAGCCAATCTCATCTCAGGAGGAGTAAGACGTTCCAAAGGACCAGGACCATGGCAGAGAAGGCTCTTATTCTGGACTTCCTTGACTGAGGGGATCTGCAGCACGCTTCTTCTGCCAACACAGGTGGGATGGGGCCATCCCATAGGGGCAAGATGGCTCCTCCAGTAACCTAGCCCCTTGCCAGAAAGGGCTTTATGGGTAATAACTAACACCTTGAATTGCATCCGTAAGCACACCAGCAGCCAGTGCAGCTCTTGGAACAATAGTGTAATATCTATATAGGCCCCAAAGACTGTCCATGCTGCCGTACCAGAGGTGGGTTTCAGCAGGTTCTGACCTGTTCTGGAGAACCGGTAGCGGAAACATTGAGTAGTTTGGAGAACCGGTAAATACCATCTCTGACTGGCCCCGCCCCCATCTATTCTTTGCCTCCCAAGTCCCAGCTGATTGGGAGGAAATGGGGATTTTGCAGTAACCTTCCCCTGGATTGGGGAGGGATTGAAGATTTGACAATAACTTTCTCCTGGAGTGGGGAGGAAATAGGGATTTTGAAGTAGCCTTCCCCTGGAGTAGGGAGGAAATAGGGATTTTGAAGTAGCCTTCCTCTGGAGTAGGGAGGAAATAGGGATTTTGAAGTATCCTTCCTCTGGAGTTGGGAGGAAATGGGGATTTTGAAGTATCCTTCCCCTGGAGTGGGGAGGAAATAGGGATTTTGAAGTATCCTTCCCCTGGAGTAGGGAGGAAATAGGGATTTTGAAGTATCCTTCCCCTGGAGTGGGGAGGAAATGGGGATTTTGAAGTATCCTTCCCCTGGAGTAGGGAGGAAATAGGGATTTTGAAGTATCCTTCATCTGGAGTTGGGAGGAAATGGGGATTTTGAAGTATCCTTCCCCTGGAGTGGGGAGGAAATAGGGATTTTGAAGTATCGTTCCCCTGGAGTGGGGATGAAATGGGGATTTTGAAATATCCTTCCCCTGGAGTGGGGTGGGAATGGAAATTTTACAGTATCCTTCCCCTGCCATCCCATCAAGCCACACCCACAGAACCGGTAGTAAAAATTTTTGAATCCCAGCACTGTTCCACACACATTAGCAAAGTTGATGCAAGATTTCTCTAGGCATCAAAATTGCTGCATGCATCGTTTGTGAATTTTTGAGAGGGCCAACGATGGCTTAGAATGCTTGGGAACTTTCCATGACATCCCAACAATTCAGATGAAAGAAGGAAGGAAGGAACTCGCTTACAGCTTTAAAAAGTCTAACAAACATTAAAGCCCAGTACTCTACCTTTGTAGCCTTTGGCTTGTGACATTGCTTGCCCCGGCTCCTGCGTGTGTTGTATTTGGCTAATTGATAGGCATCAAATTGCCGGAACTTATCAGCCATTCCAGCGCGGAGGCAAGAAGGCATGGGAGCCAGCTTTCCTTCTTCTCCTGCTAGGCTCTGCACAGAGAAGAGAAGGGGGAAAAAGCACCACATGGCAAATCAGAATATCAGAGTTGGAAGGGACCTTGGAGGTCTTCTAGTCCAACCTCCTGCCCAGGCAGGAAACCCTACACCACCTCAGTCAAATGGTAATCCAACATCTTCTTTAAAATTTCCAATGTTGGAGCATTCACAACTTCTGCAGGCAAGTTGTTCCTCTTATTAATTGTTCTACACTGTCAGGAAATTTCTCCTTAGTTCTAAGTTGCTTTTCTCTTTGATTAGTTTCCACCCATTGCTTCTTGTTCTACCCTCAGGTGCTTTGAAGAATAGTTTGATTCCCTCTTCTTTGTGGCAGCCTCTGAGATATTGGAACACTGCTTTCATGTCATTGCTAGTCCTTCTTTTTCATTAAATTAGTGATACCCAATTCCAGCAATTGTTCTTTTTATGTTTTAGCCTCCAGTCCCCTAATCATCTTTGTTGCTCTTCTCTGCACTCTTTAATCAAAAGAGTTCTATCTACCATGTTTCCCCGAAAATAAGACCCTGTCTTATATTTTTTTGAGCCCCAAAATAAGCCCTTGGCCTTATTGTCAGGGAGGTCTTATTATTTTGGGGCACGTAGAGCAAGATGGGGCTCCTCTTCCATCTTACCTGAGTTCCAGCTCTGCATTTAAATATTTTTGGGGAAGGCTTATTTTCGGGGGAAGGCTTATTTTAGTGCATGCACTCAAAAGCCCGATTGGGCTTATTATCTGGGGATATCTTATTTTCGGGGAAACAGGGTAGGATTAAATCTGAAATTCCCTGTTGAAGAGGCAATAGGAGAATATGATATTTGTCCTCACTTGATAGAGCCTGGCCACTTGCATCCAGTCTGACGGGAGCTGTACCGCATGGCAGAAATAGCGCCGCACATGTGGGCGGCAGGGCTGAAGGTAGGAAGCCAATGCCAGGAGGAAATTAGCCGTACTGCGGATGTTAAGTTCTTGGCGGGCATACAAGGCAACCTGAGTGAAGAGAAAGAGATTGTAGAGATGACTTCCGGTGCAGTTGTCAGGGCGGAAAGATCATCGTTGCATTAGCTCCGCAGCGACGAGTGTTTTTCCAGATCCTCCGCGGGTTTTTTTTGCCGTTCTCAGCCCCGGAGAGGTTGGGAGAGCAGAGGGGCTTTCTTTGGAGGCGAGGAGGGGGAGTGCAACCCCCTCGCTGCAACGAAGCGTGAGCTCCAAGGATCCGGAGGACAGGAAGAGGGCCTCGGAAACAGTGCCCCCAAAGCCAATGACGCTGCGTTTCTTTTTGACCGGTACAGGGAGATGGGACGGAACGAGATAGGGAAGAAATAAGAAAGAGACTGATTTAAGAATTAAAGGGACGGTACAGCGATTGGAGATAACAGCGGCAGCTGAGATTACAAGTGAAGGAAGCTTTTTCTCACTAACTTTTCGATCATCTCGCTGCTGTGGATTGGGAAGGAAACGGAAGTACAAACTAAGTGGCGTATTGAATTACAACGAATAAAAGAACAATAAATTTGGATTTACCAACTGTATGAAGTGGGTGATGACGAGGGGGTGATTTTTCTCCTGAACCCCCTTCCTCCCAGGAGCCTTAATAGTGAGCCCTTTCCGGTGTAACTTAACCACCCTTATGAACTGAATTAATTAAAGTGAGACTGGAGATTAACATCCTCTGAAGAGTTAATTAATAATTGATATATGCTCTTTCAATATCTTTAATATTTATTAATTGTGTATAGTGATATATTGAGTATTGATTAATTGATTATTTACCTTTTTGCTTGCTTTTCTTTTGTTGTGATTTACTATTTAGTATCATATATATACATTTAGATTGTATTTAATTGTAGATAGATAAGTTAAATTAGAATCGATTAATAACTATATAGAATTGTGATTGAACAATAGTAAGAGTTTAGTTAAAGGTGAATATCAATTCAAGTAATTTAAATAATATCTGTGCATGATAATTTGGAAAAACCTTCTTTGCCTAGCCAATATGTCCACCACAGTGACATCTACAAAAGTGGCGAAGAAACATATAGCCTCTACTGTGGCATCGTCTCCGATAACAACACCTCCAGGATTAAGGAAATCATCAGAAAATTTACCAATAGCAGAAAAACCAGTCACGATGCAAGGAATGCAGGCGATGTTTCAAAACATCCAAGAAATAATGGGGAAAAAATCAAGAATCAATTTCTAAAAACTTTGATGATCTGAAAGGGGAGATAAGTGGATTAAGAGGAGAAATTGTACAAATAAGAGAGACTTTGGGAGAAATGAGAACTATTTCGGAACATGAAGAGCGATTGATAGAGGTGGAAAAAACTACAGAAAGAGTTGAAATCCAGATTGATAAATGCAAAAGGAAATGTGTGCAAGCAGTGGGGAAACTTGAGGACGAAGTAGTCTTCTTAGAGATGGAGAAATCCACCTTTTTCTTATGTCTCCAAAAAGTGGTCGAGGACAAAGAGGAACAACTGGATGAAATTGTGGGTGAAGTGATTGCAGAGGTAGTGGGGAGGGAAAAAGAAGAGATCTGTGGTTATATTGATGAAGCATATCGTGTTTATACCAATTATGCGAGATGTCATAACTTGCCCAGAGAAATACATGTGAGGCTAACTAAAAAGGCGTTAAGAGATGAAACTCTCCACAAAGCCAGGGATCAGAGTGTTACATATAAAGGACGTCAGATCACAATTCTGAAACAGATCCCTAGAAGAGTGAGAGAGCAGAGACATAATTACCAATTCATAACTACATAACTGAGGAAACACAATGTGCCGTACAGGTGGTTATTACCAGAAGGACTTTTGGTGACATGGCAAGAGCGGAAAATTAAAATTGAGAACTTACATGATACAGGAATTTTGCGAATTTTTTTTTGAATCTGATGAAAGTGAAAGAGACAAAGAAGTAGTCAGAGAGAGTCAGAGAGATCAGAAAGAGGAGTGGAAAAACGAGAGAGGAGCACAAGCGTACTACGGAAAGGGGAAGCGAAATGGGAGGAAGGGGGAAGAAGGAGGAGTAGAAGAATACGGGGTAGAGACTAGATTAGCAGCTAAAACCAAAGGGATTAATAGAGAGAAATGAATCAAGGAGTGAGACTACTGACAGTGAACGTCAATGGTCTCAATGCCCCGACCAAAAGAAGACGTATTTTAGCTAAAATTACTAAAACCAAAGCGGATATAACATGTTTACAAGGGACTCATATTAAACTGTCACAAAAAAATTTATTGAAATGCCCCAAAGCAGGGAAATTATTTGTAGCTGCTTCAGAGGAGAGAAAAAGAGGAGTAGCAATATTTGTAAAAGAATATCTCTCGCCGAAACAAATATTTGCAGATGAAGAGGGAAGGATGCTAATATTGGAAGTGGAATTATTGCAAAATAAGATTTTATTGATTGGAATTTATGCCCCCAATACTAAACAAACATTATTTTTCCGAAGATTACGAAGAGAAATTTGAGAATTGGAATACGAGCAAGTATGTCTCATGGGTGACTTCAATGCAATTAGCAATAGGATTCAGGATTATAAAACAGGAGAAAATTCCCCAAAAAGAAATAGAGGACAAGATAAAAGGATTCTTCCAGCCATTTGTGAGGGAATGAGAGACGAATTAGGACTGAAAGATACATGGCGTGAGCATAACCGGAATGTAGAGCAATTCACTTATTACGCTCCCAGACACAAATCGTGGTCCAGACTGGACATGATCTGGATGACACAAGAACTTAATTCCCAAGTAGAAGAAATTAGAATTCTACCGAATGATTGGGCGGATCATAATCCGGTACTAGCTGTATTAAAAAAAGAGGGGAAAAACAGAAGAAGGTGGATGATGAGATCAGAGATTTTAAAGGAAATTGAATTTACACAAAAACTTAAGACAGAAATAACCCTGTTCTTTCAAGAGAATAAAACACCGGGAATGCCACTTCAAACAATTTGGGATGCTGCTAAAGCCTTTATAAGGCTTTAGGTCTTATTATAAAACATATGGCCATAAAACACAAAAAAGAAGAACAGGAAAGGGGTGATCTAATAAATAAACTAAAAAAGGCGGAGGAACAGCTACAAGATAACCCACTAGCTAGAGAGGCGAAAGAACAGATAATACTGTTAAAACATCAGCTTAATCTTTTAGAATTGGATAAATTGAAAGATAAGATAAAAGCTGCAAAGCAAAAACATTTAGAATCAGCTAATAAATTAGGAAAATGGCTTACATATAGACTTAAAAAAGAAAAGCAGAATAGACGAATTGATCAGTTAGAAGATAAGGAGGGAAACTTAATAAGAGATAAAGGAGGAAAGGAAAGAATTGCAGTGGATTTCTATAAAGAATTATACAAAAAAGAAGAAATTTTAACAGAGGTGACAAAAAATTACATTGAGAATTCGGATTTACCTAAAATACCTAATTTAACAAAAGAAATATTAGAAGAGGAAATTGAAAGAGCAGTGAAGAAACAAGGGAATCTGAAAACACCGGGTACAGATGGACTCCCCGCGGAGCTATATAAAACAATGTTTGAGGTAATGGGAGAGCATATGTAGGATTTATTTAATGAAGTCTTGGGGAAAGCAGAAATTTCACATTCATGGAGAGAGGCTAATATTAGCCTAATTCCAAAAGAAGATTACCCCTCGACAGATATAAAAAATTATAGACCAATATCTCTCCTGAACTCTGATTATAAAATCTTCACAACAATTTTAGCAAATAGATTAAAAGGTTTCTTGAACGAATTTATACACATTGACCACAATGGATTTTTACCATCACGCCAATTACGAGATAATCTGAGAATCATGTTAAATATATTGGAATATTACGAAGATCATCCCGGTAAACAGTTCGCACTAGTTTTCATAGACGCCCAGAAAGCTTTTGATAGTGTCAACTGGGAGTTTATATTATTACAGCTAGAATATATGGGTTTTGGACAGAGATTTACAAACACAATTAAAGCTATCTATTCCAAACAAACGGCCAGACTATTGATAAATGGGGATTTGACGGAAGAATTTTCTATTAGTAAAGGCACAAGACAGGGTTGTCCCCTTTATTATTTATTTTATCACTAGAAACCCTACTACGAAAAATAAGGAATGAGGAAAGAATAAAAGGCCTCAGAATTGGACAACAAGTATACAAAAACCCAGGCTTTTGCGGACGATATGGTCTTCATTTTAGAAGACCCCACAAAATTCAGCCCATACTTATTAGAATTGATTGAAGAATTTGGAGCAGTCGCAGGATTACTGATTAATAAAAAAAAACAAATTTATTAACGAAAAATATTTTAGAGGAAGATAAGAGGAGTTTACAGGAAGCGACTGGATTGAAAGTAGTTAACAAAGTTAAATACCTGAGAATTTGATTATCTGGCAGATGCTCGAGTATACAAGAAGACAACTATAATAAATTATTAATTCAAATAAGGAAAGATTTAGATAAATGGGGTAAAATTCAACTTTCACTTCTGGGACGAATAACAACAGTTAAATCCTATATTCTACCGAAACTTAATTTCTTATTTCAAACAGCTCCAGTGAACCTATCCCAAAAAAAATTTATGGAATTGAATCAAATAATAACTAAATTTGTTTGGCAGGGGAAAAAGCCTCGGATTAAAAGAAAGATGATGCAGGAGATAAAAGAAAGAAGGGGCCTGGGCTTACCTTGTTGGGAGAATTATTATTCAGCAGCCTTGTTAGTATGGGTAAAAGAATGGATTACCTTGGGTAACAATCGTCTTCTTAAATTAGAAGGTTATGATCTACAACAGGGTTGGCATATGGCCCTCTGGCAAGACAGTAACCCACAAAGCAAATGGTTTACTAGACATTATATAAGAAACATCTTAATTCGAAACTGGGAAAAGATTAGCAAAAAATACTATATTGAAACACCATGCTGGATATCACCGGTGGAAGCATTGACATATCCCAAAATTTACAATCCGACAAAGAAATTAATATATAAGGAGTTATTGAATGCACAGGGAAATTTAAAATCTAAACAGGAATTGAATTCTCTAGGAATACAAGTGGACTGGTGGACCTACTTACAGATTCAATCTAAATTTAAGAAAGATAGAGATGGGAAAGGCATACATGTGGACCTACAAGAATTAGACAAAATTTTGATGGGACAAGAAAAAGGCATGATTGCAAAAAGTTATAAATTATTAATGAGATTAGAGATAGGTGAGGAGATAATTAAAGATACAATGATCGCCTGGGGGAAAAAATTCGGTTACCCAATTCATTTAGACAAATGGCAAGGGATTTGGTGTGAGAATATGAAGTCAGTGGTATCCACGGCATATAAAGAGAATATCTATAAGATGATATACAGGTGGCACCTTTCCCCCGATAGATTGGCTAAAATGTTCACTGGACAATCGGTGGAATGCTGGAAATGTGGGCAGGAGAGAGGTAGTTATTATCATCAATGGTGGACATGCCCGGAAGCAGTTAAGTTTTGGGGAAGAATTAAAAAATGGCTTAATGAGATTGTAAACCAAAAGATTGATTGGGCACCAGAGACATGCTTGCTTGGCTCCAAACCGGATAATATAAAAAAAGATTTATGGTATTTAACATTATCACAGCGGCGAGATTGATATACACACAATTTTGGAAAAACAAAAATATCCATCGGAGGAAGCAATTATAAAAAAGATTTTGGACTGTGCGGAAGCAGATAAATTGACTAAAAAATTAAAAGAGAAAGATCTAACTCAAACTTGTTTATCCTGGGAAAAATTATATACTTGGTTAGCGAAGAGAAAGATACAACCCAATTGAAAAGAGGAAAAGTATTTCTTGAGAAACCTATATTATATTAACAAAGTGAGGTCGGATAGACCTAATTGATATATAAAGAGAGATAAGTCGTTCTGTCTCCCTCGGAATATAATGTACTTGCAGATATGTTTATTATTTGTTACGTCGTCTTGTATGTTATTTATATGGTGTGTTGTTATTTTTTGTGTTCTCTTTTTAATGGAAAATGTAAATAAAGACTATTTTTTTTTAAAAAAAAAGAAAGAGATTGTAGAGATGAGCAAAAAACTCTCCTAATATTATTAGGAAGATTAGGAATCTTAATACTTAATAACATCAGTTTGTCAATGTTTAAATATTTAGTTGTGTGCAAAATTTAGGTATCTCTGCTCAAATTACACTTCAAGGAATCCCAAGGAATTGCCTGGACACCATAGTGGAAAATATTAAATTGAAAATGAATACAGCAATAGAGAGAGATGAAAAAGGAGTAGAGAGTAGAGAGATGGAAGAGAGGGGGAGATGAGAGGGATGGAAGAGAGGGGAGGTAGAAAGAGAGGGGAAATCAGAGTAGGAGAGATGGCTAGACAGGGAGGAAGAAAGGAGAAGGAGAAAGGAAGAGGAAGTAGAGTAGAGAGGAGCAGGAGAGGAGGGAAAAAAGAAAGTAAGAAGGAAAGAAGAGAGGGAGATGACAGGATTGAGAAGAAAGATTGCTGTACAACAAAAAATATGAAATGGAAGAAAGGCAACCCCGAACATATATAAATATATTAAGATAAAGAATGAATGGTTAAAAAAATAAAAGAAAATAAATATGAATAAGCAGGAAAATTAGAATTTGAGGGCGAATGAAGATGTTGTTTATATAAGTAAGCATAGCAATATTGAGATATGATTAAAAAAAAAGGAAAAAAGAAAATTGTGGCAAAAATTGTAACTGAGTAAAATGTATTTGAATTTGATAAATTGTATAAGATAAGATATGGCCAATACTCTGTTCAAAAAAGATGTGGATGAATGTGGGGGGGAAAAAAACAATAAAACTTGATTTTAAAAAAAAGGAATAAATAAACAGCCGCAGGCAAGCCCTCAATGTGATATGAGGTTAAACCACAACGTAATTCTGCAAGTTGGAAAGCATACTTGTTACTAACGCGCAGACTTTTACAAATGCAAAAGAAGAAAGTGGTACTATGACAGATGCAAAAGCTATGATGTCCTTCCGGTCAGAACTTTATAATGTTTTGCAGAAATAATATTTTCCAAATATTCTCTGCAATCAGCTAAGAGTTTTTCTATTCTGGTGTTTGGAATACTTTCCTACTCTTCCTTGCAGAAAGGGGCTGTGCAATGGCTCAGAGGTAAGATGTTGGAGTTGTTAGTGAGAAAGCCAGCAGCCTGGGTTCAAGACCTGAATGCCACATGATGGGGTGAGCTCCCGTCCTCGCCCTAATGCCTGTCAATGTAGCAGCATGAAAGCATGCAAATGCAAATAGATAAATAGGTACCACTTCAATGGGAAGATAACAGCGTTCTGTGACGTCATGCTGGCCACATGACCTCAGAAATATCTTTGGAAAAGTGCTAGCTCAATGACCTTGAAACGGAGATGAGCATCGCTCCCTAAAGTCAGCAAGAACTAGTGTAGTAAAATCTTTTAGTTCAAAAATGTCCTTAGGTCTCCTTGCACATGCTGCAAGTTTTAAATTATAATAATAGGCACTTTAAATTAGAGGTTTTGGTTATTCAATGATGCCCACAACAATTTGACCACCCAATAAATTGGTTACCTCGGTTTTAATTTACATGAAAGCTGGGACATGACCACTGAAGTAAAGAGAAGGATAGAGAAAGCTCAAACAGCATTCTTCAAAATGAAAAAGATCTTCTGCAGTCATGACATAAGCCTAAGACTGAAAATCAGGCTTGTCAGATGTTACATCTTTTCTATCCTGCTCTACAGAGTAGAGAGTTGGTCTCTGACAGAAAACCACTTGAAGAAACTAGAAGCATTTGAAATGTGGATTTACAGACAGCTATTGTGTATAAGGGAGCCTGAGTGGCGTAGGAGGCTAATGCCTCCTACTAAGGCAGCCTTTAACATCCAGCTGCCTGCAATTACTGCGAGTTCAATTCTCACCAGGCTCAAGGTCGACTCAGCCTTCCATCCTTTCTAAGATGGGTAAAATGAGGACCCGGGGCAATAAGCTGACTTTGTATAAAATATACAAAAGTATGAAGGCTATTGCTTAACGCATTGTAAGCTGCCCTGAGTCTCCGGAGAAGGGTGGCATATAAAAATTTTTAAAAAAATAAAAAATAAGATGGATTAACAAAATCACAAATGAGGAGGTGATAAGCCGCCTGGGAAAGCAAAAGGAAATCATCAAAGCCATTAAAAAGCAAAAGTTAGAATATTTTGGACATCTGATACGACACCCAGAAAAATACGGCATCCTTCACTTAATCTTCCAGGGAAAGACTGAAGGCAAATGAGGCCCACGCAGAAGAAGAACATCATGGCTTCAAAACCTTAGGGACTAGTTTGGACAAAACTCAGCAGCACTTTTTCATATGGCTGTTAACAAAAATAGGATTGCCAACATGATTGCCAATGTCCGATGACGGATATGGCACAAGAAGAAGAATAAATTGGGGAAAGTAATCATGTACAGAAAAATGGTGCAACAAGAGATAAACCCTACACCACAATGACAAGCAATCAGATAATCTCTTAAATTCAGGGGCATCCATGGTACACAGGTGCTCCTAATACCTTACACATCCCACCCATCCCCAACCCTCAAGCCCAGGCTCCACAGCCCCCTTTCATACCTTGAGGATGAATTCTGGTTCATATTCTGCTAAACTCTTACATATTTTCATCAGTTTCTGCTGTAACAACCCCGGAGGATTCCCAAAACGTGCTCCTTCCACCAAGGAGCAGCAGACCATGCTCAAGAGCATTAGCTAAAAAAAAAAAAGGAAGGGGGAGGAAGAAGGAGGATTTAGGAAATTCATGGGAATTTCCTCATCAATTCTAATTTTCTAGTCCACAAGAGACCATTTAATTAGTATAAACACAAAGAAAAAGAAACCATGAGAGCTTTTTTTTAAAAAAACAAACAAACATCCCAGACTAAAACTGAAAACTGGAACAAAAGAATGCAGAATGTTATTCGTTTAGTGACCTTTCCAACTTACAACGGCACTGAAAAAAGTGACTTGTGACGATTTTCAACATGTTATAGCTCTGAATTCTAATCCTGCCTTAGGCACCGAAGCCGGCTGGCTGACCTTGGGCCAGTCTCTCTGTCTCAGTCCAGTCCAGCTCACCACTCAGGGTTGTTGTTGTTGTTGTGGGGAAAAAAATAGGAGGAAGAATGAGCACAGGATGTTCTCAACTTACAACCATTTGTTTAGTGACTGTTCTAAGTTAAAATGGCACTGAAAAAAAAGTGACATGACCAGTTTTTCATAGTTACGACTCTTTCAGCATCCCTATGGTCACATGGGCATAATTCAGACCTTTGATAACTGGCATGTATTTATGACGGTTGCAATGCGATCCTCTTTTGTGGCCTTCTGACAAGCAAAGTCAATGGGGAAGCCAGATTCGCTTAACAACCATGTTACTAACTTAACCACTGCATGATTCACTTAACAATGACAAGAAAGGTCAAAAGTGGGGCAAAATCACTTAACTCACTTAGCAACAGAAATTTTGAGTTCAGTTGAGATCCTAAATCAAGGACTGCCTGTATTTGTGGCTCAGGATTGAAATGCGGGGTCCTTGGTGCTGTCTGAGCCTGCTTGTTTTCTTGTGGACGTTTCATTACCCAAATATGGTAACATCATCAGTGCTATCCCAAAGCTGATTTTTCAAGAGGCAACCGGACTTTCTGGTTTTTCTTTGAAGACATTTCGCTTCTCATCCAAGAAGCTTCTTCAGCTCTGACTGGATGGAATGGGGAATGGAAGGATTTATACTCCTTGCAGACAGCTGGTCATTTGCATCCTTTTGGAGAGTCATTGAGGTCACCTACAGGTTTATCTGTGTCGTCAGGCTCACCTGAGTGGTGCAAATAGGTATGGAGCCTTCTTGGAACTGTGGAAAGGACTGTGTTGTAGACTGGAGATAGATGATGTCGTATCCCTCCCCCTCTGTTGAGTTCACATTTTGGACAGCGAGGACAGCTGGTTTGGAAGAGCGGTTAAAGAGGCCATCTGTATCAGAACTGAACAGCCCTCTCTCAACAGAGAGAGCATCTAGTCAGAGCTGAAGAAGCTTCTTCTTTTCTTTTCTTTTTTTAAAGTAGTTTTTATTAAGCAGTTTTCTTCGTTTTGTATCATAATTTCAATCTTTAAAGCGCTCCGGCATCAGCATATCTCATAGCAGTGGTGAAATCTAAAATTTGCTACTACCGGTTCTATGGGTGTGGCTTGGTGGGGGGGAGGGGTAATGTGACCGGGTGGGCATGGCCATTTTTTTTTTTAACTTTTAAAACCATTTTTTCTACAACCTCTTTGGCGAAGAGGTTGTAAAAAAAAATGCTTTCAAAAGGCTCTGACGATCCCAGCTGAGTTGCCTGATTGGTAGAGAGCCTCTGCCGATCAGGCAACTCAGCTTGATCATCAGAGGCATTTAAAAGAAAAAAAGGGTTTTTTTCTTTTAAAAGCCTCTGACGATCCCAGCTGAGCCGCGCAATCATCAGAGGCTTTTTTTTTTTTTTACTTTTAAAGGCTTTTTTTTGGCCGAAGAGGTTGTAGAAAAAATGCTTTTAAAAGTAAAAAAAAAAGCCTCTGATAATTGTGCGGAGTATTGGCATTGGTTCGCTGAACCGGTAGTAATCACCCCTCATTGACCTTACTCACACCCGGCTGGTTGCCACTCACCTCTTCTGGCTGCTCGATATTCCACAGAATTCAATATTAAATGCAGCAGAGAGAAAGCTAACTTTTCTCCCTCCATTCAGAACAGAGCTGCTGCAGCCTGTCCCTTTAAGGTAGTCCCCAGGAGGGAGGGGGCCAGGAGGGAGGGGGCAGTAGCTCCATTCCCCCCCCCAACAAGCCACGCCCACAGAACCGATAGGGGAAATTTTTTAATTTCACCACTGCTATATGTATAACCTTTAAACTTTTAAATACCTCTTAAATTACATTTACATTCTTATTCTTTACTTCTGTTCTCTAACCAGTTATAGCATGTGTCCCAAATCAAATAGTATTCCGTTTCTTCTCTTTCTTTTATTTCCATTGTTAGCCTATCCATCTCCGCATATTCTAGCACCTTTTTAATCAACATTCCATCAGAGGGAGTACTATCATTTTTCCAGTTCCGCGCATAGGTAATTTTAGCCGCTGTTATTATATGTAACATGATATATTGAGTTTTCTTACAGTAATTTCCTCTTACTATACCTAATAGAAATAATTCCGGTTTTAAATCTATTTGTTGTTTCGTGATTTCCTCTAGCCATTTTCTAATTTTTATCCAATATTTCTTGGCTTCTGGACATGTCCACCACATATGAAAAAAAATATATCCTTCTTCTGCTTGCATTTCCAGCATTCCGCTGAACTATTTGGGAATATTTTCGCCAATCTTGCTAGGCTGAGGAAGCTTCTTAGATAAGAAGAGAAACGTCTTCAAAGGAAAACCAGAAGGTCCACTTCAGTGGTGAGTTTCAAAAATTTTTACTGCCGGTTCTGTGGGCATGGGCATGGTTTGGTGGTCATGTGACTGAGTGGGTGTGGCCAACTTGACATCACCCACAGCCATGGCCACTCAGTCACATGACCACCCCACCTAGCCACACCCACATTTTTTTGAATTTCTATCTATCTACTTATTTTCTGCCCAGGCCTGGCCTAATCTATGAAAGGCCTCCTCCTGCATGCCATCCTGCCCTCCCTTCATCAGTCACACACGTCACCCTGTTTCCCCTCCTTCAGCGGCCCCCGCCCTTGTCCCGCTTCCTCCCCCACTCCCACCTCTTTCTTCGGGCTGCTTAACTTTCCTCACATGGCGGCTGGTCCGGAATCCGGAAGGCAAGTTGACCTCCAGTAGTTTTCGGCGGCCTCCAGCCAACTGCCGCTGCCGGGAAGTGGCTCTCAAAGAGGCTGCGAGGCTTCTCGCAGTCGCATCTAAAAAGAAAAAGCCTCCCAACTGCTGCCTCTTTGAGAGCTGCTAAGCGGCTGCGGCAGCTGGCTGCAAGCCACCGAAAACTACTGGAGGTTACCGCAAAAGCCACTGCCATCACCGCCCTGTTCTTCACGCTGGCTGCGCATGCGCATCCCATTGCCTGCTGCATCGCGCTCAGACTGACGTAGCAGGCAATGGGATGCGGCTTTTTCGGTGACCTCCGGTAGCTTTCAGTGGCTTGCGGCCAGCCTCCACTCTTTGAGAGCCGCTTCCTGGTACTCGGGTGGGTGGGCGGGTGGGGCAAGCGAGCAACGACCGAGTACCGGTTTGACGGCACTGACAGCCAGCAGTCGCTAACGGTTTGGCAATCCAGGCCGAATTACCACTACCAGTTTGCCCAAACCGGTGCGGTCTGGTAGAAAGCCACCACTGGTCCACTTGCCTCTTGAAAAAGCACCTTTGGGACAACCTTGACCTGGATGATTGAGAATCTCCATAGACATCATCCGTGCTAATTAGGTAACTGATGATGTTACCTAGTTTGGGTAATGAAACCTCTGCAAGAATGCAAGCAAGCTCAGACAGCATCAAGGACCCCTCACTTCTGTATTATTCTTGCTTGCAAAGCTTTTATTTGTTTGTAAATATCCACAAAGGCGGGAAAGATCAGGTGGCACTCCATCAGTAAGCATTGCTACAACTACTGCAGCTTGTCCCTTACCTTCTGGTCTTTCACAGCTACCCCTTCATCCTCCTCCTGTATCTCAGACAACAGGGTGTCATCCTCCTCCTGTAATTGTTCCAACTCATTCTCGGGCATTGCAAGGACATATTCTGGGATGTCGTTGAACGAGTCCACCTCGTCCTCTTTTTTCTACCGTTGAACAGAAGAAAAATACAAGTCACCGTTAAGTCACTAAGTCAAATCAGCTGACAAGCAATGGCCACCCACTAACTCTGAAAGAAGGCAAGGTTGCTATTCTAAAGTTTAGGGTGCCATTTCCTCCCATTTGTTTTTCCAGTTCTGCTCCAACAGCCTATACTGCATGTCAGGGATGCCCATCCAAGCTACGTAACACAGGTAGTCCTCGACGTACGACCACAATTGAGCCCAAAATTTATGTTGCTAAGTGAGAAATCAGTTAAGTGAGATTCACCCTCATTTTACGATTTTTCTTGCCACGTTTGTTAAGTGAATCCCTGCAGTTCTTAAATTAGTAACACAGTTGTTAAGTGAATTTGGCTTCCCTGTTGACTTTGCTTGTCAGAAAGTCGCAAAAGCAGATTATGTGACTCCCCCCCTCCCCGAGATACTGCACCCGTCATAAATGTGAGCCAGCTGTCAAGCATTCGAATGTATATCACGTGATGCTGCAACAGTCATAAGTGAGAAAAATGGTCATAACTAATTTTTTTTTCAATGCCGTTGTAACTTTGATCAGTCACTAAGTGAACTGTTGTTAAATCTAGGGCTACCTGTAGAGGAATTATTTGTTAAACAGCTGGTACCAATGTGTGCCAAGAAAGAGAGAGCTCCGAGCCCAAGTCGCCATAAAATGCATGGAAGGGACATTGAAGCACAAAAGAAGCCATTATGGGAAACCATCAGAGAAAAAAGTAATTATAAAATGAATAGAATAGAATAGAATAGAATAGAATAGAATAGAATAGAATAGAATAGAATAGAATAGAATAGAATAGAACTCTTTATTGGCCAAGTGTGATTGGACACATAAGGAATTTGTCTTCCTTATGTGGATTAGGAATTCTAATCCTGCCTTAGGTGCATATGCTCTCAGTGTACATAAAAGAAAAGATACATTTGTCAAGAATCGTAAGGTACAACACTTAATGATAGTCATAGGGTACAAACAAACGATCAAATCATATTAGGAAACAGTCAATATAAATCGTAAGGATACAAGCAACAAAGTTACAGTCATACAGTCATAAGTGGAAGGAGATGGGTGATGGGAATGATGAGATGATTAATAGTACCGTGTTTCCCTGAAAATAAGACAGGGTCTTATTTTCTTTTGACTCCCCCCCAAATAAGGGCTTGGCCTTATTATCGGGGGGGTCTTATTATTTTGGGGGCGCAGGAGGTGGTGAGCGTGGGACTGGATGTCCCGTTGCTGCCGTCGCCTCCCCTCCCCATTCTTCACGTTGGCCGCTGCCATGATGTGTCTCACCACTGCTGCTTCCTCGTGGAGCAGGACTCTGCAAGGCTTGTGCCGTTTCATGCATGAACTGCAGCACCGCTATGAGCTTCATCATACCGGCACAGGTGGCATGATGCAGTTCCTGTATGTAATGGCACAAGCCTTGCAGAGTCCTGCTCTACGAGGCATCGTGACTCTCTGGACAGAACAGCGAGGAACGTGATGGTGCTGGAAAGGTAAGATGCACATCTCGTGGCCCAACGCATCCAATCCCACCCCAATGGCAACAGCAGCTTGGCTGCTTCCCTTCCCCACCATCTCTTTATTGAGAGGGGCGGCAGGTGGGGCGGGGGAGAAGCGGGACGCGCATGTTCCTTGCCATTCTGTCCAGGGAGACACATTGTAAAAAAAAAGCCCTTTCTCACGAGTTCAGCCAAACTTCCTGAACTCACGAGAAAGTTTTTTTTAGAATGTGACTCGCTGGACAGAATGGCAAGGAATGTGCCGGTGTTAGAAAGGTAAGACGTATGTCCCGCTTCTTGCCCGCCCCACCTGCCACCCCCAAATTGCACCCTAAAGGCGGAGGGGGGCGGGTGGCTAAGTGAGAGGCAGGAGCCCTGTCATGCCCGGTGGGGGGAGTGGGGAGAGTAGTTGGGGGGGGCATGTAGTTGGGGGTGGTGGCTTATATTATCACATGTCCTGAAAAGCCAGATTGGCCTTATTTTCAGGACATGTCTTATTTTCGGGGAAACACGGTAGTGCAGACTTAGTAAATAGTTTGACAGTGTTGAGGGAATTATTTGTTTAGCAGAGTGATGGCGTTCGGGAAAAAACTGTTCTTGTGTCTAGTTGTTCTGGTGTGCAGTGCTCTCTAGTGTAATAAGATAGTTACTTTTGTCACTTTTTGTCTATGAGCACACATTAAAAAATGAAATTCTGATGCCTGTTCTCAAAAGAAAATTATCATGATTTTAGCCACTGTCTACCCACTGCAGGATGAATGCCTCTTCTGCCAACCAACTAATACAGTCCTGAGCTTTCTTTTGCCAGTTGGGCCCACAATACTTGCTGATAGATTCCATGAAGTCCCCTCCCGGAAGGTAACAATTGGTCATGGGCAGGGGTAAAATCCAAATTTTTTCTCTACCGTTTCTGTGGGGATGACTTGGTGAGCATGGCAGGGGAAGGATATTGCAAAATCCCCATTCACACCCCACTCCAGGGGAAGGATACTGCAAAATCCCCATCCCTGCCCACTCCTGGGGGAAGGATATTGCAAAATCTCCATTCTCACCCCACTCATGAGGAAAGGATATTGCAAAATCTCCATTCTCACCCCACTCATGAGGAAAGGATATTGCAAAATTTTCATTCTCACCCCACTCTGGGGCTGCCAGAGGTGATATTTGCCGGTTCTCAGAACTACTCAATATTTCTGCTACCGGTTCTCCAGAATCTGTTAGAACCTGCTGGATTTCACCCCTGGTCATGGGGAGGATGTATAGCATCCCTGAAAATACTGCAGACTCTGGTCAGGCATCGCTTATAAGCTATGTTCTGCATAGAAGGAAGCGAACTTCTAATAATATTTTCTGCTGTCCTCACCACTCTCTGCACAGCCTTATGGCCTCAAAGCTAATCTAAGCTCCCAAGTAGAGAAATCTGTTGCAGAAATCTGAAATTAGGCATGCCTGCGAGAAGGACCAGTCAGGTACACCCTAATTCAAAGGTGTCTGTTTCCAGGATGATATGCAATTTCAAGGAAACACCACCTTTGATTAAAGCTGTTCCCGACAGGTGCTATGCATGCAATAAATCACGCTTTGCATTTCCGAATCAGATCGCTGCCTAGAGCCAACCTCTCTAACTCATCACACAGCAACCTTCCTAATGTGCCCTCCAAATCAGTGTGTGGATACTACAATAGTTGCAACCCCATTTGGTCCTCCATTAAGAATTCACTGACACTGATCTGGAGCAGGAAAATTCTTAGCCTTCAAAGTTGATGATTTTCCTATATGTGGAAAATAATTAAGGTCAGTCAAGATTAATAGTTGGTTGGGAGACTATGAGGAAGTTCTAGTGGAGAAATATTTCAATTTCTCAAGCTTGACCACTTTAAGATGCATGGGCTTCAACTTCCAGAATTCCACAGCCAGCACTGAAGAATTCTGGTAGTTGAAGTCCACATATTTTAAAGTGTACAATAAACACTACTCTACTATGAAGTAAGTTGGAGAAAGTTTTTAAAAAATCTGGAAAAATTGCACACAATTTCAATAATGATAACAAATTCTTCCTCTTCGTGGAATCCATATATCTAAACCCAAAAAATAAAAATTGCTCTGATATTTAGAAATAAATCTTGAATGTATCCTCGGGAATCAAATTCAACATGAAGGAGTCTTGGTACTTATGGTACTTATTTTCAACAGATAAGGTTGAAGCTTTCACAGGCGGTCCTTGACTTACAACCATTCTTTTAGTGACCATTCGAAGATGCAATGGCACTGAAAAAGAATGACTTAAAACTGTTTTTCATACTTACAACCATTGGTCACATGATCAAATCCGGACAGTTGGTAACTGGCATGTTTTTATGACGGTTGCAGTTTCCCAGAGTCATGTGATCATTTTTTGCAGTCTTCTGACGGGCAAAGTCAATGGGGAAGCCAGATTCACTTAACAATCATGCTACAATCTACAGCAATTCACTTAATGACTGTGGTAAGAAAGGTTGTAAAATGGGGCAAAGCTCATTTAACAACCCTCTCACTTAGCAATATAAATGTTGAGCTCAGTTGTGGTCGTAGGTGAAGGAATACCTATATTTCCTTCTAAATTTTTTTTATTTTTATTTCTCATAAAACGTATATAAATGTACAATCTCTTTAACCATTCTAATCACACATATTATCTTTTGGTTTCCATATTGATTCATTCTTCATCCTAAAACTTTAAAATACATTCAGTGTTGCTCTTCTACCATTCCCTTCTTCCACAACAACTATTCCTCTCCTTCTCTCCTCTTACCCTTCCCTCCCTTCTTCTATTCTTTTCAACTTTCTTCTTTCTTCCTCTCCTTCCCCTTCCTTTCCCCCACTCCTCCCTTCTTCTTCACTTTCTAACCCTCTCTCCTACTCTTATTCTCCCTTCCTTTCTTCCTCTCCTTTTCCCTTTCTTCTCTCTCTCTTTTCCTCCCTTCTCCTCTCTCCTTCCTACCTGTCCCTCTCTACTCCTCTCTCTCTTCCCTCTCCGTTGTTGTGTCCATTTTCAATTCAATATTTTGTCAAGGTGGTATTCAAGCAATCCTGACCTTATATTTACCCACATTTTCTTTTCAATTTCTTTTCTATTTTGCTGGTTAGACATATATCATCCTTAACATACATTTATATAGTACCTCTTTTTTTTCTTTCCCCCCCTTTTTCCCCTTTTTCATTTACTCAGGTGTCATCTGGGTTCCTTTTTTTTTTTTTTTTACTTTTCTCTCATTTATTTTTATTCATATTCCTTTTCTAGCCAATCATAAAAACGTCCCCATGTCTTGAAATACACCAGTTCCTCTTTATCTTTTATTCTTAATGTTAGTCTGTTCATTTCTAACCATTTCCGTCTAAATTTCAGTTTTAGTCTTACCTGGTGCTCCTCCAGTTCATGGTAAGATTGAGAAGTCTCCTCCTGTCGTGGCAATTCAGGGGCATAGAGTTTTGGCCAAGGAGGGAGTGAGGACCCTTTCAAAAGCTTTGCAGAATCCAGAGGGACGTTTGCTGGAACAACCGGGAGCAACAGGCGAGCTCTGGATTCTTCAAGCTCTGACAAAATAAGGCTGGAGGATGTTTGCTGCCTCAGGAAGGGATTTTCCAACCGCAGCAAATTTGGCTGAGAGAAGGTACAATAGGAAAGCAATTTCTTAGGCCCGGTTTGCAGAAACTGAGATAGCTGGAAAACAAACAATAAAAGCGACATTTAAGACCATGGTGTCAAACAGACATTTCTCCTCCAACTCCCAAGTACGGATAGTCCTCGTCTTACAACAGTTCATTTAGTGACCGTTTGAAGTTATAACGGCACCGAAAAAAAGGGACTTATGACAGTTTTTCACACTGATCATTTTAATCATGCTGGTCATGTGATTAAAATTAGGATGCCTGACAATCGGCTTAAATTTATGACAGATGCCGTGTCCCGTGGTCAGCCTTTGAGACTTTCTGACTAGCAAATGTCAACAAGAAAGCCAGATTTATTTATTTATTTATTTATTATTAATTATATTTATATACCGCCCTTCTCCCAAAGGACTCAGGGCGGTGAACAGCCAAGATCAAATACATAACATATAAAAATTAAAAACAATTTAAAACCAGATTAAATACTTTGGCCCATAATTAAAAACATCCCATTAAAATCCAATTTAAAATTTAAAACCGTTAAAATTAGGCTAGGCCAGCTTGCTGGAATAACAAAGTCTTCAGGGCATGGTGGAAGGTGCGCAAGTCCGGGACATCACTTCAAGGGCATCATTGGGGTGGTCTGGGGTGGAGATGTACAGCTGAGTGTCATCAGCATACTGATGGAACTCCACCCCAAAGCCACGGATGATATCACCTAGCGGCTTCACATAAATGTTGACAGAAGGAGCCCCTGCGGCACGCCACACATAAGGCGCCTCGAGGACGACCTCTGCCCCTCTGCCAACACAGACTATGACTGGTCAGAGAGAAAGGAGGAGAACCACCCCCAGCCCCCCCAGCTGGCGCAGCATGATACCATGGTCAATGGTATCAAAAGCCGCTGAGAGATCTAATAGGACCAGGACAGAGGAACAACCCCTGTCCTGAGCCCTCCAGAGATCATCCACCAATGCGACCAATGTTTTTTCTGTGCTGTACCCAGGCCTGAAACCAGACTGGAACGGGTCTAGATAGACAGCGTCATCCGGTGCTGGGGAAGTTGTTGCGCAACCACACTTATCAACTGTGTGATTAACATAACAACTGCAGTAATTCACTTAACTGTGCCAGGAAAGGTTATCAAATGAGGTAAAATTCACTTAGCGACAGAAATTTTGAACTCACTTCTGGCCGTAAGTTGAGGCCTACCTGTAATTCTTCAATGCGCTATAAGCACCACTGAATTGTCTTCACTCAGCCGTGGCTTCCTTACCATTAACTTGCTTTGTTCCTGGTTCTGGTTTCTTCCCGATATCTCTCTGGTCTCTGGGACATTGTCGCTCTTTGTAGATCCCTCTTGACCTTTCCAGAAGCTCTCCACGTGTGTCTCACCCACATCCTTCTGCTGGGACACAAGCAGACACATCTACAGTAAATAAGCGTAGCAACAGCAATTGAATTCAAGCGTCGCCGTGGTTCCTTTCTTCTTTCCGATACTCTGAAAATTACTCTCGATAATTCGGCAGAAAGGCTGGGTCTAAAAAATGTCACATTGAACTTGACTTCTACAGACATCTTAGATTTATAATTTTCTTGCCCACGTGACAGAAGCAAGTCCCCTCCTGGCATTTTCACCTTCTTGGTCTAGTGCCATGATGGCGAACATATGGCACGCGTGCCAGAGGTGGCACACAGAGCCACCTCTGTGGGCATGTCTGCCGTCGCCAGCTGTTTTTCTGGTTTTCGGCTGGTCTTCGCGGGCACCAGAGGGCCGGAAAAAGGTCTAAAAAAGGTCCAAAAAAGGCCAGAAAATGGCCGGTTTTTCTGACCAGGTTTGGCTGTTTTTTGGGCCATTTTCAGGCTGTTTTTGGGGCCATTTTTGGGGTACCAACCAGCTGGTTTTCAGGTTTCTGGTGCTCTGGCACACACACATGCACACGTGTTCCAGTTTGGGCACTCGGTGTTAAGAAGGTTCGCCATCACTGGTCTAGTGGATGTCTTCTGAGATCTCCTTGTGGTCTCCTATCCTATTTAGACTTAACTTTTTTTTTTCAGAAACAGAAGCCAGACAGAGAGTCCACTTGGCAGGATACCACCTTCAGACCCTCAACATTTTTTTTCCTCAAAATTACCTGTTTTGGGAAAAGTCACAACATTTAAATCAACTAGCCAGGCACCCAAGTGAAGCCAACATTTATTGGGAATATTTTCAGAGGTGCAGGGTCTTAGCTGTACCTTATCATGCTGAATGGCCAACCTGGAGCATTTGAGATCAAGGGAGCTGAGGTAAATCTCTGGGATTCCGGGGTGAGTCACTGACCGGCCCTGGGTGACAAGAGATTTCAGGGCACCTACCCACAATCCTGAAGGACAGACTGGATTCAAAAGTCGAAGCCGAGATTCTTCCAGCTTTTGGAGAATATCAGGAAAAGGAGTATTCGCATGGACAGAAGGCTTCTCCGCACAATGAAGGGCAGAGGGATCCATCGTCTTGAGGAAAAAGTCAACAGGGTTTCAATCTCTGCAGAAAGAAAAATAAAGGCAGCGATTAGATTCCGAAGTAAAAATCCATTTCTGAACGCTTGTTTTCAAAATGGGAATGTAAATTCAGTGGGCAAGCTTACATTTAAAACTTGTCTTTTTAAATTATTAATTTATAATATAAAAATGCAAAAAAAAAAAAAAAATAGGAAAGACAGGGAAGGGAAAAAGAAAGGGAAAACTGTAGGAACAAATGGGGGGAAAGAAAGAATCCTTTTGGTGACGTAGAATAATAGCATCAAACCAGGGGTGGGTTCTACTTACCTTTACTACTGGTTCGCATCGCGCTCGCGCGCTCTTCTGTACATGTGCAGCAGTGGTAGGTTGCCCCCGGTTCAGACCGGTTCTATAGAACCGATAGTAAAACCGGCGTGAGGCTCCACCCACTGACCTTGACATCATCAGAAGCGATCTGTGCATGTGCAAAAGCAAGGCGCATCCGCGAGCAAAGCAAGGCACATATGCGAGCAAAGCAAGGCACGTGCGCGAGCAAAGCAAGGCACGGGCACATTCCCATTGCGAACTGGTAGTAAAGATAAGTAGAATCCACCCTTGATGTGCAGAAGCTTCTGCGCATGTGCAGATCACCTATGATGACGTCCAGGTCAGTGGGTGGAGCCTCCCGCTGGTTTTACTACTGGTTCTTGAGAAACGGTCCGAACTGGGGGCAACCCACCACTGCATCAAACCTCAACTTTTTACTTTTTCATAATAGTACAAACTAGTCATTTCTATGACAATAGAACTACCTAATTTGTAAAATCCCAAAATCAAAGTTTCATTTTTTTCCCCCACCTTGAACACAAAGTCCAGAAACAGTTTCCAAGTAGAAAGAAAAGTAAGAGAATCAGAATCTAGCTGGAAAGGACCTTGGAAGTCTTCTAGTCCAGCCACCTGCTCAAGCAGGAGATCCTATACCAGTGATGGCAAACCTTTTCGTCACCAAGTGCCCAAACTGGAATGCATGTGCAAAAACGGCCTGAAAAACAGCCTGAAAATGGCCCAAAAAATGGCCAGAAAAACAGCTGGAAAACAGCCCGGAAAACAGCCAGAAAACAGCCTGGAAAACAGCCTGTTCTTTGGCCATTTTTTGGACCATTTTCAGCCGCTCAAGTGTCTGCAAAGACCAGCCAGAAGAGCAGCTGGCAACAGTGCACATGCCCAGACAAAGGGTTCTGCATGCCACCTCTGGCATGTTTGCCATAGGTTCACCATCACGGTCCTATACCATTTCAGACAAATAACTGTCCAAACTCTTCTAAAAACCTTCAGTGATGAAGCACTCACAACGTCTGAAGGCAAGCTGTTCTACTGGTTAATTGTCCTCCCTGTTAGGAAGTTTCTTCTTAATTCCAGGTTGTTTCTCTCTTTGATTAGTTTCCATCCATTGTTTCTTGTCCTTCCCCCTGGTGCTTTGGAAAATAAATTGACCCCCTCCTCTTTGTGGCAGCCTCTCAAATACTGGAATATTGCTATCATATCCCACTTTGTTCTTCTTTTCTCTAGACTAGCCAAACCCAAATCCTGCAACCGTTCTTCATATGTTTTAGTCTCCAGGCCTTTAATCATCTTAGTTGCTCTTCTTGGTACTTTTTTCCAAAGTCTCAACATCTTTTTTGTAATGTGGTGACCAAAACTGGATGTAGAACTCCAGTTGATATCTTACTAAGGCTTTATAGAGCGGTACTAATATTTCACGTGATTTTGATTCTATGCGTCTGTTTATACAGCTATGGATTGTATTAGCTTTCTGGGCTGCTGCCACACACTGCTGGCAGTGACAATTTAAGTGATTGTACGCTAGGACTCCAAGATTTCTCGTGCAGTTGCTGTTTTTGAGCCAGGTTTCACCTAATCTGTACTTGTACTTTTGGTTTTTCCTGCCCAGGTGTAAAACCTTGTTTTTCTCCACATTAAATTTCATTTTGTTGCATATGGCCCTTGTTATTGTTGTTGTTTCTTTTATCATAAAACTGTGTTTTCAAAGGCCCAATACCTGCCTTTTCTTAACCAGCCCAACCCGCATGCTCTTGCTGTTCTATTGATTAAACACCAAACTTTTAAAGATCATTTGACAGTATAGTATTTCAAAATGCACCTTTGAATAAAAATGCACCTTTACCAAAGATGTGCAAGACCAAATGTGATTCTGTTGCAAAAAGGAAGCAGGAATTATTTTATTTTATTTTCAAGCCAACACTGCAGAGTTTAAATGATCCCATGTGACACCTCAGCCATTTTATAATGTGTTCTGGGACTTCAGTTCCCAGAATTCCCCACCCACATCATAAAAGTTACCCAGGTTGAGAAACACTGTCCTAGCAATTAGAGGACATAGCGTTCCTGCTCTTAGCCAGAGGCAAGGATGAAGAATGACAATTTATAGCACCGACAGCAGCAAAAAGGTTGGCATCAGAATGGGTGAAATTAAATATTTCGGCCTTTATTTTGCATTTTTAGCCTTTGGATTGGGGTTATGGTGTAACATGGAAGACCAAGAAAAGACAAAATAACAGAGTTGGAAGGGACCTTTGAGTTCTTTTAATCCAACCCCCTGCTCAGGCAGGAAACCCTATACCAGTGATGGCCAACCTTTTTGCCATCGCGTGCCAAAAGCGGGGGGAGTGTGGGGTGATTGCGTGCGTGCGTGCCCACACCCATAATTATATGTACCCTGCCCCCCCCATGCATGCGCGTGCAACCACACCGTGCTCCCCCCACTTTTGGCATGTGATGGCATGGTGGGCCCGGTAGACCCGTTTTTCGCCCTTTCCAGGCTCCAGAGGCTTTCTAGGAACCTGGGGAGGGCGAAAACAGTCTTCCCCACCACTACCACCCCGGAGGCCCACCAGAGGCCGGAAACAGCCCATTTGCTGACTTCCGGTGGGCCCAGAAGGCCCAAAAATCAGCTGGACAGCATTTGCATGCGTGCTGGAGCTCAGCTAAGGCAACGCTCGCATGCCCACCAGTATGGCTCCACGTGCCACCTGTGGCACGCGTGCCATAGGTTCGCCATCACGGCCCTATACCATTTCAGACAAATGTGTTGTCCAATCTCTTCTCAAAAACCTCCAGTGTTGGAACACCCACAGCTTCTGGAAGCAAGTCCTTCCACTGATTAATTGTTCTAAATGTAAAGAAAGAAATTTATTCTTAGTTCTAGGTTGGTTTTCTCCTCGATTAGTTTCCATCCATTGCTTCTTGTTGTATCTTTAGGTACTTTGGAGAATAAATTGACCTCTTCCTTCTGGCATGTGATACCTTAAATGTTGGTATGACACCGATATGCTCAAAGGCACGATCAAGGAGAAGAAGTGCTGAAATGGAATAGCACCTTCGAGAAGGCCATGGGTTAGAAGATAAAGAGACGAAAAGAAGATTAAAGATTTACCTGTCTTAAGGATCACCAGACAAGCCCAGCTCTCCTGTCACTTCTGATAGATGGTAACCTACCAATTCATTTCAGAAGCTCTCTCTTTATACTAGAAGATAAAATAGGAATAGCCTTTGTTATCGGTGGCATATTTTGTTACATGCTAGACACACACACACACATGCCCATAAACACATATATTAGAATCAAGTTATGACGGGCAAACCACAAACTTCCTTCTAGCACTGATGATGTAACCTAGTTTGGTAATGAAGCATCCGCAATAAAATCATCAAGCTCAGAGAGCACCAAAGACCACAAAGGACCAATTAGTTTGTTATTATGTTTTGCCTGGTTAGAGATGGGGGCAGACCCACCCACACACAGTGGTGGGATTCAAATAATTTAACAACCGGTTCTCTGCCCTAATGATTTTTTCCAACAACCAGTTCACCAAACTGCTCAGAAAGTTAACAACCGATTCTCCCGAAGTGGTGCAAACTGGCTGAATCCCACCACTGCCCACACATATAATTCAACCCATTAGCAGCGCTGAAGATACAATTTGGCTGTTTGGAGAAGACTTGGCCAGTGTTTCTCAACCTCAGCCACTTTAAGAGGAGTGGACATCAATTCCCAGAATTCTCCAGTCAGCCATGCTTTATTTATTGTTATTTATTATTTATTTATTTATTTGTCAAGAACGTATTAAGTAATTTATATATCTATTTTATACATAAAATAGATACAAATAGAGGAAACATTAGGACTGAGTGGACTTCAGTTCCCAGAATTCTCCAGTCAGCCATGCTGCCTGAGTGGACTTCAGTTCCCAGAATTCTCCAGTCAGCCATGTTGACTGAGTGGACTTCAGTTCCCAGAATTCTCCAGAGCCATGCTGCCTGAATGGACTTCAGTTCCCAGAATTTTCCAGTCAACCATGTTGACTGAGTGGACTTCAGTTCCCAGAATTCTCCAGTCAGCCATGTTGACTGAGTGGACTTCAGTTCCCAGTATTCTCCAGTAAGCCAATGCTGGCTAGAGAATTCTGGGAGTTGAAGTCCACTCCTCTTAAAGTAGCTGAGGTTGAAAAACCTTGGAAGTAGCTAATGCTTCAAATTCCTTTCTCCTGGTTCCGACACTTAATAAAAAGAAAACAAAAATTGTAAATCTACATGACCTTGTTTGGATCACATCCTGGAACCCACCCGCTAGCTTAGAGAGCTCCCCGCCCTGAATTCAAGGCCCCAAACATCTTTCAGATGACACAGCCTTGCTCAATCCCTTAGCTTCAATTTTCCCTCACCCTGGATCCTTGATTAATTCAGTGTCACTGCCACTAATCCAGGGTGTGAGAAAAAAAGAACTTCCTTCATTTCACACATGCCAATGGGGTGACGTGTCCATTCAAACCAACATGGCTTCTTGTTCTTCCCTACATGCAACAGTGTAATTACTCTTGATGCCAACTCACTGTCAAAGACTGGCTTGCCAATACATTTACCACCCCATTTGAACTTGGGAAGCACATAAAGGGAAGGAGGAAGATTAAACAGAAGCGTAAGAAAACATTAAAACCAATAGGTCAATATTTACAGATGTGTCTATAACTTCTTTATAGGTAGTCCTTAACTTACAACACTTCACTTAGTTATTGTTCGAAGTTACTAACCCTAACCTTAATCCTAAAAAATTGAATTATGAGCGTTTTTCACAGTTATGACTGTAGTAGCATCTCCATGGCTACATGATCAAAATTCAGAGGCTTGGGAAGAGACTCACAATTATGACCATTGCAATGTCTGGGGCCAAGTCATCACCTTTTGCGGCCTTCTGAAAAGCAAAGTCAATGGGAAAACCAGATTCATTTAACAACTGCATGACTAATTTAACAACTGCAGTGATTCACTTAACAACTGTGGCAAGAAAGGTCGTAAAATGGAGCAAAATTAACTTAACAAACATTTCACTTGGAAAGAAGAATTTTGGGCTCAATGGTGGTCCTAAGTTGAGACTACCTGTAGTAGCCTTCATTTCTAAGGAAAGACACAGCACAACAGCTCCCTAGGGCCCCAAATATTGAGTATGTAGGGATTCCATAACCCATAAACCTCAACTGACATGGTTCCAAGAGGGTAGCCAGGTTGGGAAAGGCTGGGGCAATTATCTCAGCTTTGAAAGGCAGTATCTTTATTCGCACAAACCCGGAGTCATAATGTTTACATCCTGGTTTATTGAACAAGCCACCATTATGTAGATTCACAGAGGGAGTGGATTAATGCTCCACATGGAACAACAAGCATAGTAACCACTTTTTGTTTGCACTGGAGGAGTTTTGGGGAGTGGGAGTTTGGGGTGGGACAAGATGGAAGAAGAAAAAGAGGGTTGGGCTGTTTGTGGGGGGCGTAACTATGCAGTTCAGTGTGTGGGGCATTAATCCCTGTATTATCTATATAACTGTGGTTTGTTCAATAAACCAGGATATAAAAATTATGACTTTGGGTTTGTGTGAACTTTCCATGCCTTTCCATGCTGGGAGTTGAAGTTCACACATCTAAAATGTGTGGGGCAGTTTTAGAGCCCCTGGAGTAGTTTCTAAATGAACAACTACAGGTAGTCCTTGACTTACGACCCACAATTGAGCCCAACATTTCTGTTGTTAAGCAAGACATTTGTTAAGTGAGTTTTACCCCATTTTACAATTTTTGTTAAGTGAATCACTGAAATTGTTAAAATTAGTAACACGGCGGCCAAGTGAATCTGGTTGACTTTGCTTACCAGAAGGTCACAGAAAGGATCCCAGAACACTGCAACTGTCATAAATATGAGTCAGTTGCTAGCCGTCATAAATACAAGTCAATTGCCAAGCATTTGAATTTTAATCAAGTGACCGTGGAGATGCTGCAACGGTCATAAGTACGAAAAACGGTCCCGTCACTTTTTTCAGTGCCATTGTTGGGGAGGAAGGGGCAATAGGCTGACACTGTAAACTGCTTAGAGACGGCTATGAAGCCCTGTGAAGCGGTATATAAATCTAAGTGCTTATTGCTATTGCAATTTGAATAGTCACTAAATGAACTGTTAGAATAGAATGAATGACCTGGAAGGGACCTTGGAGGTCTTCTAGTCCAGCCTCCTGCTCAAGTAGAACCTACACCCGTGATAGCAAAACTGTGGCACGTGTGCCACAAGTGGCATGCAGAGCCCTCTCTGCAAGCACATCAGCTGTCACCCCAGCCCAGTTTCACCGCATATGTGCACCTCCCTCCAGCCAGCTGGTCTTTGGGTCTCTGCCGCGTATGCGCGGGGGGCGGAGCACATGCAGGGGATGCCCACGTGGATGCACAGTAGGAGGGGCGGGACGCATCCGTGGGGGCTGCAGGTTGGTGCAGCTTTCCAGGCCCAAAATGGGGCGCGGGGGGGCCTCATGAGGGGGACGCACGCACATGCATGGGGGGCGCTCGCATTGCATTTTGGGAGTTCTGGCACAGGTGAGTGCATTCGCGCATGCACACATGTGCTTTGGGCACCAAAAAGGTTAACCATCACTGACCTATACCATTTCAGACAAGTGACTGTCTAGTCTCTTCTTAAAAACATCCAGTGATGGAGCACCCACAATTTCTGAAGGCAAGCTGTTCTACCGGTTAATTGTCCTCACTGTTAGGAAGTTTGCCCTCTGATGCTTTGTAGAATAAATTGACCCTCTCTTCTTTGTGGCAGCCCCTCAAATACTGGAATATTCCTATCACGTGACCCGTAATTCTTCTTTTTTCTAGATTAGCCAAAGCTAAATCCTGCAGCCGTTCTTCATACTTTTTAGTCTCTAGCCCTTTGATCATCTTAGTTGCTCTTCTCTAAACTTTTTCCAAAGTCTCAACATCTTTTCTGTAGTATGTTGACTTAGCTGGGTTTTTCTAATTCTCTTGAACTGCCTTCATAAAATGTTCCTGGCTTAAATCCATTAACTTTGATCAATTCTTTAGAGCAAGGGTCTTCAAACTTGGCAACTTTAAGACTTGTGGATTTCAACTCCCAGAATTCTCCAGCCAGCTATGCATATATGCAGATATGCATATATATATGCATAGCTGGCTGGAGAATTCTGGGAGTTGAAGTCCACAAGTCTTAAAATTGCCAAGTTTGAAGACCCATGCTTTAGAGTCAGATGTAGGAACAGAAGGCAGGTTGCTTCTCTCTTTCCAACTATTGTTTCTTATCCTGCCCTCTAGTGCTTTATAGAATAATTTGACCCCCCCCCCTTTTTTTTGTGGCAGCCCTTCAAATACTGGAATTAACTTATTAAATTGAGGACTACCTGTAAAAAGCTTTTAACCCCCCCCCCTTAAAAAAAAAGTCTCTAAACTTTTTTTTGCTTTTCATCTGCACGAAATCTTGAGAGAAATGAATCGACTCGGGCAACTTTCTCCCTAAGGCGCCTTTTCATTAACCAGCGCAAAGTTCGCCCATTTCTGCTCAGCCACACCAAAGATGCACGGCTGAGATTAACGCCGCCTCGACCTGGGAGGCTGCGAACAAGCGGGGATGACTCAGCGCCCTCGGGGACACGCGATTCCCATCCCCACGGCCTCGCTCTAGGCGTGACGCGGGAGGGGCTGAGCGAGGCCGCGAAACGAATGGAGGGTTGTTGTTTGTTGCTGTTGTTGTTGTTGAAGATGACGGTGTTACATAGTTGAGGTTGCAAGAAAACAAGCAAGCTCGGAGAGCACCAAGTACCCCACAACCCTCCTCCTCCTCTTCCTCCTCCTCCCTCTCACCGCCCAGGAGAGCTGATGTTCCCACGCCTTTTTCTAACCAGGAAGCAGCGATGTCTTTAAAGCCAAGATGCCAACTGAGCCTTTGCGAGCTCGTCCATGCGCCCTCTCATCCTTTCTCAGCTCCGGACTCGGACACCGGAGAGAGAGAGAGATTAAGAGAAAGAGAGAGGGAGGGAGCAAGAGAGAAAGAGAGTGAGAAAGAAAGAGATTGAGAGAAAGAGAAAAAGAAGGAAAAAGAGAAAGAGAGAGGGAGAAAGAGAGGGAGAAAGAGAAGAGAGAGAAGGAGAGCCGCGCCCTCTTCTTTCCCGGCGAGCGAGCGAGCTGCTACCCCGATGCTCCCAACCGGCCGCGGTTCCCGCAAAGAACGACAAGCGGAGAAGGAAGCCAGCGGGTTGCGGAGGCGCCTCCCCCGGTCATAGGGCGCTGATTGCCTCGCTGACGAACGGAATTCGTCCCTCCTCCTCTTCTTGCCTCGCCCGACGCCTCCCGGCTTTAACCCGTTGCGCTTCAAAGCTCCGAAGGCGCAGTGGGAAAGGATCCGGGGCGGAATCTTAATACAGGGTGTCTCCATTTATAACGGTTCGCTCAGAGACCGTTCGAAGTGACACCCGGGGCACTGGAAAAGGAGACTTGTGACAGATTTGAAATTTGTCACTCCCCCCCCCCCCACACATACACATTGCTGTAGTAACTTTGAATGGTCACTAAACCAACTGTTGTAAGTTGGGGACTCCCTGTCTAGCCCATCCTCTGGTCCAAAGTGAGCCACCCCCAGCTCATCAAACATCCTGGAGATTTTTATTTTATTTTATTTTATTTTGAGAAGTGAGATGATGATAATGATGATGATTGATTATTGTTATTATTATTATTATTATTATTATTATTATTATTATTATTATTATTATTATTATTAATTATTAATTATTAATTATTATTATTATAATAATAATTATTATTATTATTAATTATTTATTTTATTTTATTTTTATTTTTTTAATTTTGATTTATATGCCGCCTTTCTCCGGAGACTCAGGGCGGCTTACAATGCGTTAAGCAATAGCCTTCATACTTTTGTATATTTATACAAAGTCAATTTATTGCTCCCACAAACTGGGTCCTACATTTGATTTGTATGCCACCCTATCTCCATAGGACTCAGGGTGGCTCACAACAATTAAAATCAAACCAGATAAAACATGTTAAAATACATATTAAACACATATTAGATGGGAAGTGAAACTTCTTCAAGGAACAAAAAAAATAAGAAAGTTTAGTTGCCTTTTGGGAAAAAGAAAAAAAAGCACCTATGAGTTTTAAATTCTAATCCCGATATAGATATCAAAGGTGGCCTGCTGTCCTTGAGCTAGTCCTTCTCGGTCTCTCAGCCCAGCCTACCTTACAGGTTTTTGTAGTGGTGAAGATAGGAGAAAGAACGAGTACAGGGAATCCCCAACTTAGAACCATTTGTTTAGTGGCTGTTCAAAGTTAAAAAGGGCACTGGCAAAAGTGATTTATGACCAGTTTTTCACACAAGCCTTGCAGCATCCCCATGGCCACGTGATCAAAATTCAGAGGCTTGGCAACTGGCATGTATTTATGACAGTTGAGGACTACTTATAAGGTAATTAGTTAGGGAGTTATGCAAACATAATCTTTGGTTTTAGTTCTTTGGTTTTAGTTCTAGATTGTGCTATGCGCAATTTGCTTATCTACTTTCTTTACGCGCATTTGGCAGGGTGTATGCAAATGTATGCTTCCCACGGTTACTTTTAGTGTGACGGGAAACTATCTAAAGTAAATAAAGGTGCTTTTCGAAAAGCAACTGGACTTCCTGGTTTTTCTTTGAAGACGTTTCGCTTCTCATCCAAGAAACTTCTTCAACTCTCACTGGATGGTGGGGAATGGAAGGATTTATACTCCTTGCAGACAGATTGGCATTTGCTTTCTTGTACAGAGTCCTCGAGGCCACCTGGAGGTTTATCTATGTCAGTGATGGCTAAGTTTTTTGCCATCGCGTGCCAAAAGCAGGGGGAGCGGGGGGGGTCACGGGTGCAGGTGCCCGCATCCATTATTCAATGCGCCCCGCACTCCCGTGCATGCGCACCTGATTCCTCTCACACTTTCCCCTGCTTTTGGCACGTGATGGCACGGTGGGCCCGGTAGGCCCATTTTTCGCCCTCCCCAGGCTCCAGAGGCTTTCTAGGAGCCTGGGGAGGGCAAAAACAGCCTTCCCCATCCCCCAGGAGGTCCTCCGGAGGCCGGAAACAGCCAGCTTCCCGACTTCCGGTCGGACCGGAAGGCCTGAAAATCAGTTGGCCGATACGCACATGCGCGCTGGAGCTGAGCTAGGGCAACACCCGCGTGCCCACCAATATGGCTATGCGTGCCACCAGTGGCACGCGTGCCATAGGTTCGCCATCACAGATTTATGTCATCAGGATCACCTGAGTGGTACAAATGGGTGTGGGGCCTTCTTGTAACTGTTGAAAGGACTGTGTTGTAGATGGAGATAGGTGATGTTGTATCCCTCCCCCTCTGTTCAGAGAAGGCTGTTTAATTTTGACATAGTTGGTCTCTTCAGAGCTGAAGAAGCTCCTTGGATAGGAAGCGAAATGTCTTTAAAAAAAACAACAACAAGGAAGTCCAGTTGCCTCTTGAAAAAAGCACCTTTGGGATAACCACAACCTGGATGACTGAAAATCTCCCTGAACATAAATAAACCACAAACAGCAGGTTCGTTCAGCACGTGAGAAAAAAACTGTATTGTCTCAAAGCAGCATGTGACATACTATACAAATATTCCATCTTGTTCATTGTTTTTTTTTTTTTTTATGGAACCACACGTTCTGTGGATTCCCCAAAAACATTAAACTTGGATAAAATGGGTTGACAGACTGCAGTTGGGCATCGTGAGTGAATCAGGCCATCACCTTAAGCCACCGTATGGCTAATTACTTCATTATTTCTATCCTGCCTTTATTATTTTTATAAATTACTCTAGGCGGGAAACGTATCTGGTGACTCAAGGTGGTGAACGTATCTAATACAAACAGTCTTCAAGCTGAGCCCAAAACTTCTGTTGCTAAGCAAGACAGTTAAGTGAGTTTTTGCCCCAATTTGTGACCTTGTTTGCCATCGTTGTCAAGTGAATCACTGTGATTGTTAAGTCAGTAACATGGCTGTTTAGTGAATCTGGCTCTCCCATTGTCAGAAGGTCTCAAAAGGGGATCATGTGATCCCGGAACAGTGCAACTGTCGTAAATATGAGTCAGCTAACAGAACAACAGAACAGAACAGAATTGAATCGAATCATGGACTGGAATGGAATAGAATAGAAAATATGGAGTGGAGTAGAGTGGAATGGAAGAATATAATGGAGTGGAGTGGAGTGGAGTGGAGTGGAATGGAATGGAATGGAATGGAATGGAATAGAATAGGATAGAATAGAATAGAATAGAATAGAATAGAATAGAATAGAATATATGGAGTGGAATAGAATAGAAATAGAATAGAATAGAATAGAATAGAATAGAATAGAATAGAATAGAATAGAATAGAATAGAATAGAATAGAAAATATGAAGTGGAGTAGAGAGTGGAGTTGAATGGAGTAGAGTAGAGTAGGGTAGAGTAGGGTAAAGTACAGTAGAATAGAATAGAATAGAATAGAATAGAATAGAATAGAATAGAATAGAATAGAATAGAATAGAATAGAATAGAATCATGGACTGGAATGGAATAGAATAGAAAATATGGAGTGGAGTGGAATGGAAGAATGGAATGGAATAGAATAGAATAGAATAGAATAGAATAGAATAGAATAGAATATAGAATAGAATAGAATAGAATAGAATAGAATAGAATAGAATAGAATAGAATAGAATAGAATAGAATAGAAAATATGAAGTGGAGTAGAGAGTGGAGTTGAATGGAGTAGAGTAGAGTAGGGTAGAGTAGGGTAAAGTACAGTAGAATAGAATAGAATAGAATAGAATAGAATAGAATAGAATAGAATAGAATAGAATAGAATAGAATTCTTTATGGCCAAGTGTGATTGGACACACAAGGAATTTGTCTTTGGTGCATACGCTCTCGGTATACATAAAAGAAAAGATACATTCGTCACGAATCATTAGATAGGAATAAATTGGATTTGAATAGAGATGAAGGGAATATGTATGTAACTGAAGTGTGATTGAATGTACAAAATGTATATATGGAATATGCATGATATTATATTATATTATATTATATTATAACATACACGAAAGAAAAAGTGTTAGAAAAATATGTATCAGACAAGTCGCACTGTTTTTAAATTGTATACTTAATAAAATTAATTTTAAAAAAAGAATCATAAGGTACAACACTTAATGTTAGTCATAGGGAGCAAATAAGTAAGTGTCTGAATTTGCTTCACATAACCATGGGATTGCTGCAACAGTCATAAGTGTAGAAAAAAAAACTGTCATAAGTCACTGTTTACTGCTGTTGTAACTTTGAATGGTCACTAAATGAACTGTTGTAAGTCAAGGACTATCTGTGTAGGGAACACTGCCATGCAAAGTGAGCTGTGGTTCATCTGCAGCTCATCGTATATCCTAGCAATTTCTTTTTTAATTTCTATTTTTCTTTGGCTGGGATGCTCTTTTTATCTTCAGTCTGAAGTCCTTAACTGTACTAGTTTATATAGTTGGTCTTCAACGTATGGCCAAAATTGAGCCCAAAATTTATGTTGAACAGTGACAAGTTTGTTACGTGAGTTCTGTCCCATTTTGCGACTTTTCTCACCACATTTGTTAGGTGTATCAATGCAGGCCTTAAATTAGTAACATGGTTGTTAAGCGAATCGGGCTTCCCCTTTGACTTTCTTTTTCAGAAGGTCACAAAAGAGGATCACATGACACCCCCCCCCCGAGACACTGCAACCGTCATAAATGTGAGTCAGTTGTCAAGCATCCAAATCACATGGGGGATTCTGCAATGGTCATAAGTGTGAAAAAGGGTTATAAATCGCTTTTTTCAGTGCTGTTGTTACTTTAAATGAACTGTTGTAAGTTGAGGACTTACCTGTAGTATTTTTCTCCTTTTTTCAACACCATCCAAGGACAACTATTAATTGATTGATTAAAGACTAAAGATCCTTCAGGGTTTTCCAATGGTACACTCATCACTGCGATAATTAAACCCACCCACCTCAATACAGGTAGTCCTACCTGGTAAATTGGTAACCCGATTGTTAACTGGGTTTCTCAGTGACTTTGCTTGTCAGAAGGTCACAAAAGGTGATCACACAACCCCAGGATATTGCAACCATCATAAATACGATCTAAGCATTTGAACATTGATCACATGACCATGGGAATGCTGGTCATAAGTATGAAAAACGGTCATATGTTACTTTTTCCAGTGACACTGTAACTTTGAACTGTCACTAAATGAACAGTTGTAAGTCAGGGACTTCCTGTACAGGGAGTCCTCAACTTACAACCATTTGTTTAGTGACCATTCGAAGTGCAACAGGGCTGAAAGACGTGACATGACCATTTCTCATACCGTGTCCCTCAGTCACGTGATCAAAATTCAGACACTTCAAACCACTGGAACATCCCCCAGGTCACATGACCAAAATCCGCCCTGTATTTTTGACAGTTGCCCTGTCCTGGAGTCATGTAATCATCATTTGTGACCTTCCCAGCCAGCATCTGACAAGCCAAGTTAATGTGAGGAACTAGATTTGTTTAATGACCTCATGATTCACCTAATTTTGCTTAACAATGGGCAAAAAAGGTTGTAAAGTGACACACAACTCACTTAACAACCTTAGAAATTTTGGGCTCAATTGTGGACGTTAAGTCGAGGACCTCCTGTACAGCATATCCTCTTCTATTTTTTCCCTTCTGGTGCAAGAGCCTTCTCCAGAAGGCTAAATCTTTGCATTAATATATCCAGAATATGATAATTTGAATCTGATCATTTGTGCCTTGAGTGAAGACTCTGAATTGATTTGTTTGGTCATCCATTTCTTTGTTTTCTTAGTTGCGCATTCCATTCTCAGAAGTCTTGTCCAACACCAAGCTACAGAAACACCAATACATCAATAAATACATTGATGTATTTAGCCATATGCTAAATAAATAAATAAAATTCCTTGTTTCTTCAAAGTCCAACTTTCACTTCCATAAAATGTCACAGCCCATTATTCTGATCTTTGTAGGTGTGGATGTATATCATGGCATCTCTATCTTTTCCAAAGATTTCATAGTTTCTTCTACCAAGTGCTAATATCTAGCATATTACTTGACTGATGGTTTCTTTATTATGGATGATGGATCTCATCTGTGAGACTTTGATTGCTAGGGAGAGCAGGGACTGGGGAAAAGGCAGAGATTTAACAGATTAACAGAGTTGGAAGGGATCTTATAGGTCATCTAGTCCAAACCCCTGCTCAAGGAGTCCAATCTCTTCTTGAAAGTCTCAAGTGATGATATGGGCAGTAAGGCCTACATTCCCAAGGCAATTTATTTTTCCCATTGACTTAGCATTGGGAGGAAATTCCTCTCCTTAACAAGTCCCACATTTGTTTGTTTGTTTGTTTGTTTTCAGTTAGATTTAGATCCTGCTTTTCTATCAAGATGTCAAAATCTAAAGACTTCCTCCTGGTCCTACAAATACAGGAGCCAATCATGTGTTCACAGCATCAATTTTAGATAATAGCAGGTAGCTGTATATGCTTCCTACTATCCTTTGATTGCTTTTTTTGTATCTCCTTTATCTCTTAAACTTTTGAATCCAAGGTATCCTCTTTTCTTTCTCTTAGACCTTGACTAATACTGCATATCATCAAAGCAGCTTCATTTAAATGTGAAATTAACCATCATATAACCAAACTTCCTAGGCACCGGAGTAATTCGTGATTATGAACATTTTTTTTTCTTTTATAGTGGCTAAAATTGTGGAAACCTTTTGGGAAAAGTGTATTTTCTAAAACTAGCTAATAACACCACCTTTTTTTTTGGAGTAATACCATAAAATTATATATCAATGGAAAGATAATTTAATCAAGAATGTAATGCAATAACTTTTATGAAGGATTTGCTATTAGAATAGCAGTTTCAGTATAAAAAAGAAAAGTGAAACATGTAGAAAAAACGAGATATACAAAAATTATCACCATAGAAAAAAAACAAGATATACAAAAATTATTACCATGTCAGCTAATACTTAGTTGGGAAACCTTTAGCTTGAATTACGGCCTTACAACGTCTTCCCATGGAGTGAACCAAGTCTTTTAGTTCTGCAGCTGTTATAATGTAAAACCAAGATTGAATGATTGGTTCTATTAACTGGGTTTTATTGCTGGGTTGCTTCTGACTAACAACTTTCTTTAGTCGGCTCCATAGATTTTTAATTGGGTTAAGGTCTGGGCTATTCCCAGGCCATTCCATCAGTGGAATATGATTATCTTCAAACTCCAAAAAAAGGTGGTGTTATTAGCCATCAAATCTCAAAAATATACTTTTCCCAAAAGGTTTCCACAATTTTGGCCACCACTGTAGTAAACAAGATTTGTATTATACATATTTTTCACACATCGCTCAACCATCTAAGCTCTCCCTTGCATGGAGAGGTTAGCCTAAGAGTTGAGCTTTACCAATGGAATTTCTACCTTACCTAAAAAAAAGCTTCCTCTACAACTCTCTCTTCTCCATTTGAATATGACTCAGTAGCACCCTCTACAGTGTCTGCTCAATTGGCCCCATGCTGGGAAGTCTAAATACGCTAGAAATACTCTATTCTTCTGAAATACACATGTCTTGTTTAATCCTGTGGGCATAAGAGCTTGACCACTTAAAACTGGTGGTTAAGAAGGGAAACACCCCTGGAATCATTCTCTGGTTAGATGTGTGGAAGTGGGTGACTAGGGAGGATACTGGTGGATTGGGCAGAGCAACTATCAATCACTGCTAAAAGATTAGCTGGCTTTTTAGTGGAATCAAAAAAACTCATTGTGAAAGTAACTGGGCTCAGAAATTACAAAGACAAGCCAGCCTGCAAACATTTAATCAAGAATCCCCGATCCTTCCTGTTCCCGAACACAACATTCTCTGTAGAGATTTTTGCACCCATTCGCAAGCATCAGATCCTCCTCAATCAGGTAATAAATTAGATGGACTTTTCTGGTTGTATTTTAAATGTTCTGCTTTTTCCATTCATGTTCCTGTTTTTCTCCCTCTGTTTTTTTTTTAAAATATATTTAGACACATGGCATAGTTTCGTTTTCAGAGGGAAGTTTTTTTAAAAAAATCACTTCTCAGGTGAGAAAATTCCCTTGGAGATAGATAGATAGATAGATAGATAGATAGATAGATAGATAGATAGTCAAGCATATATAAGAAAACAGGTAAAAGTATAAACATAATTTGAATACATGAAAAGAGTAAGTAAAAAGGAATATTAGGACAGGGATGGTAGGCACGCTGGTGCACTTATGCATGCCCCTTAAAGACCTCTTAGGATTGGGGTGAGGTCAACAGTAGACAGTCTAAGATTAAAGTTTTGGGGGTTTGGGGAAGAAACCACAGAGTCAGGTAGTGCATTCCAGGCATTGACCACTCTGTTGCTAAAGTCATGTTTTCTGCAATTGAGTTTGGAGCGGTTTACCTTGAGTTTGTAACTATTATTTGCTTGTGTATTGTTCTGGTTGAAGCTGAAGTAGTCATTGACAGGTAGGACATTGTGGAAGATAATTCTTGAAGAACTTGAAGCAAGAAAATCAGAAATGTTTTTTTTTTCTCCAAGACTGGTTCAAAGGGAAGGGATCTTTGGAAAAACTGGTTATGTTAAAGCATAAATTGGCAGTTTCTTTCTGCCTATGAAATCTTGCTAAATTAGAAGTTTGAATCAAGTTCGGTCCCTAATATCTTACAGTCATGTAATTTGCTTGACATCATATAGAAGTAGTTTGGCGTGAGTTACTTTATGGATTTTTTTTTTTAAATATTATTTTGGAGAATGTCAGGGTATAGCATGCTCTCTGCTCTGTGAATTTGAGCTATGCGGATTGAGGCTACTAAACTTTGTTATAACTTTATAGTTCAGCAATATTGGTGGAACGGTGGACGCCATATGCCTATTATCCTTTGTTTCAAATTCTCCAACTTGATTTTTACACTTTCGCTTTTAATCAACAACCAAGGATCAAGAACCAACAGTTTTGTAGTCGTACCTGTATTTCTCAACTTTGGCAACTTTTAAGAAGAACGGACTTCTATTCCCAAGACTCCCCAGCTAGTTTGCTGGCTGGGGAATTCTGGGAGTTGAAGTCCACAGATCTTAAAGGTTGAGAAATACTGGATTATATCTGCAGTTCAGACAATTCTTAACCCTTATTGTTGTAGCAGAGCCCAGAATATAGTTTAAGGCTCTGGGGTTACTTAGATTAATTCTTGTTTATGGCAATAAAAGTGCCTATTAATGTAAGTTTGACCCTGGTTAGCTTTTTTTCAAATTTTTTCAAATGCAGAGAAAGTCACCCAAGCAATATTTTACAATGGGGCAAATAGAAGTCAGTTTCTTAAGAAGTTAGTGAGGAGGGATTCACTGCAGCATTCTCTGCCTCATGTGTAGAGATTGGGTGCCTTCATCAAGCATAGAGCAGGTAAATATTAAACTGGTGTAGCTTTACCTCAGTCTGGTGAAAGTTGGGGATGAAAAGCAGGACAGGAGAATAATATTAATTAGATTTAATTTTAATCACAACATACATGAAATAAAAATTAGTTTTGCTTTTCATCCTGGCCTGAACCACTTACTCAACCACTACTTGTCAAAGAATTTGTGGGGCCCTCGTCTTAGAAGTGTGGCCCTCCTTAAGTGATCTAGAACCTCAACCAATAAATTCATATCTTTCTGCCTTTTCCATGGTTTTCACTTGAGTTGTGTTCATACAGTCCAACTGTGTTCACCTGCACAAAAATCCAGCTGTAAACAGATCATATCTGCATGTGGGAATGAGAGCTTTTTCTCCAGTCACTTTGCTTTTCCAAATAGATAAACATGTTTTTCAGTGTTAATTTCAATTAAGTGGCGATCCAAGTGGGAAATAAAGTTATTATTGTTATTAGTGAGAAATAAAGATAATATTATTACAGGCAACCCTTGACTTAGAACCACAATTGGAACCAGGATTTCCATTGCTAAATGAGGTGATTATGAAGTGAGTCATAGCTAATTTTACAACTTATTATTTTTTTTTTGTCACAGCTAAGTGAATCACATGCACTGCTTAAGCAAATCCGGCTTCCCCCATTGACTTTGCTTATCAAAAGCCAGTTGGGAAGGTCACAAATGATGATCACTTGACCCTGGGATCAGTGGTGAAATCCACATTTTTTTTTACTACCGGTTCTGTAGGCGTGGCTTGGTAGGGGTGGCAGGGGAAGGATACTGCAAAATCTCCATTCCCACCCAACTCCAGGGGAAGGGTACTGCAAAATCCCCATTCCCTCCCCACTCCTGGGGGAAGGATATTGCAAAATATCCATTCCCACCCCAATCTGGGGCCAGCCAGAGGTAGTATTTGCCAGTTCTCCGAACTACTCAAAATTTACGCTACCGGTTCTCCAGAACCTGTCAGAACCTGCTGAATTTCATCCCTGCCTGGGATGTTATAACCATCATAAGTATATGTCACTTGCTAAAAACCCAAATATTGATTGTGTGACCATGAGGATGCCGCATTGGTTGTAAGTGCAAGGACCAGAACTACGTCACATTTTTCAATATTGTAATGAATTTATGTTTTACCGCCAAAGAAATAAAGGGAGATTAGTACAGATCTATTTCAAGCTATTTAACTCTCCTGAGCTAGCCATACCCTTCTGGGATTTGAAGCCGGCATTCTTGTGTATTAGGTAGATGTATTAACCTAACTAATACTATTAATAATATTAATTATTAATAATTATTTAATTTAATTAACAAATTAAACAGAAGCAGTATGTACCATCCCATAATTGGGTATGCCTTGACAAAAAATACTTAATGTGGTTGTAACTTTGAATGGATGAATGGTTATAAGTCAAGGACTACCCATATTTTTGTTAACATTAGCATTTATATTGCCTTTTCGCCAAGAACTCAAAGCATACGTGAAACAGGCCGCATCCCTCTTTGATTAATCCCCACCATAAAACAACCCTGTGACCCAAAATCAACTAAGGAAGACACTTGAACTTGGGTCTCTCCATGCAAATCCAGGACCTGCAATAATAGGCTACACTTCAGCCTATCAGCAGCGTGATGGAGAATTTTGGTAGGGCATATCCAGCGAAGCATCAGGAGGGACTTCCAAGTCAGGAGCATCCGGGATTGATGGTTCCCTTTGTCTGTAAGAGGAGGGCACTTCTAAGATGCAGGCCTTTAGATCTGCGTAAGCCTGGGGCATTGTCCCCAGGTTGACCCAACGGTCGTGAGAAGGGTTGTAGCAGTGAATGAGGTGCGTATCTCGATAGGTGTTATGGCTGTACCCTCCCAGGACATACAGCTCTCCGTTCAGGACAGCAGAGGCAGCGATGACATGAGCTTGGGGAAGAGGATGCAAGGTGACCCATACGTCCTGATCTGGACTGTACACCTCGCAGGCCAGTTGGTCAGCATAGCCCCCATGCCCGTCCCGCCAACGTAGACCACCAGCCACGTAGATCCGCCCATCTAGCACCTCCATGATGTGCCCGGCACGCTCTTCCTGCATGGGGGCCAGAAGGAGAGGTGGGCCATCTGGACAATACCGAATCATAGAGGATTGGCAGCGGCATGAGCCGTCACTGCCTCCCGTAATATAGATCCCTCCATCCAGGACACAAGCTGCATGGCCACAGACTGGGGTAGGCAAGGGTGCGCAAGGCCTGAAATAAAACAAGGGTAGGAATAAATAAAGGAAAATTAATGGTAAAGTAAAGGTTATCTTTTCAAGTTGGGTCCAATTGAAGGGTGTGGTGCTCATCTCTGTTTCTTAGCTGAGAGAGCCTGCGTTGTCTGAAGACATTTTCTGTGGTCATGTGGCCACATGTAGAACACTGTTACCTTCCTATCAAAGTGGTACCTATTAACCTACTTACTTTTGTATGCTTTCAAATGCTAGGTGGGCAACAGCTGGAGCAAGCAACGGGAACTCACCCTGTTGCACAGCGCTCGGGTCTCAAACCCAGGCTGTCAGCTTTCCAGCATCTTTAACTGCTAAGCTATCGTGTCCCTCTAAAGGAGAATTAGGGATGTGAAAATAACTGCTTTGCTGGAGCATAGAATGTCATGTTTAGCTAGCCTGTCAAAATCCAACAAATTATTTATGAAAAACAGATATTTAGGTTCTCTTCTGAAATCATCAGAAGAATCTTCAGATTTATAAGGAGTCCTTGACTTATGACCACAATTGAGCTCAAAACTTCTTTTGCTAAGCAAAACAAATTGTTAAGTGAGCATTGCCCCATTTTACAACCTTCCCTGTCATGGCTATGAAGTGAATCACTATGTTGTTAAGTTAGTAACATGGGTACAAAATGAATCTGAATTCCTCCTTTGAATTGCTTGTCAGAAGGTTACCAAAGGTAAATCACATGATTACTGTAACCATTATAAATATGAGCCAATTGCCAAATGTCCAAATTTTGGTCATGTGACCATGGAGATGGCACAACCGTTGTAAGTGTGAAAAAGGATCATAAGTCACTTTTTCCAGTGCTATTGTACCTTTGAATGGGTAGGAGATGACCAGGAGCCTGAGGAAGGGGTCATGTACAGCACATCATCAGGTAAGAATCCCTTCGTGCCCATAAGAGATCTAAGTCCAGCCAGGGATGGGCTTCAAAAATTTTAGCAAGGGGTTCTCTGCCTGGTTGCTGTGTGGGTGTGACCATGGTGGGCATGGCCTAGTCAGCCTCCTGCACCATGGTGGGGGGGCGCTTTTGCCCTCCCCTGGGTCCTGAAGCTTTCCTCGAGCCTCCGGGAGGGTGAAAACGGCCTCCCCAGGCTCCAGAGGCACTCTGGAGGCCAGAAACGGGAATGTTTCTGGCCTTCCTGAACTTCCAGTAGGCCCGCTTTTTGCCCTCCATGATGATCCTTCGTGCGTGCCCTGCACTTACCTGCATCCAAAACAGGCCTCGCGGGAACTCCTGGAAGGGGAGGGATGGGGTGGGTGGGGCCATCCAGGAGTGGGATTTGGGGGTTCTCTGAACTGCACAGAATCTTAGCTAGAGGTTCTCCCAAACCCCTGCGAACCCCCAGCATCCCACTCCTGAGTCCATCCCACCATGAATTCTTTTTTTTAACCTCCAAATTGCTTTAACTGTCAGTAGTTGAGATTCTTGTACAGAGCTTAAGGTTACAATAAATCTTTATACCTATTTGAACTGCCTGGATCTCCTGAATTCTCTTGGGCTTGACAGAACGGTTACTAATGAAAGGTTGTAAATTGAGGACTTCCTGTATACTTTGCAATGCATGGTCTCCAGACCTGAACCCTAACACCTCTGCTGAAGTCTCCACAAGCTCCTACCTCCATGTGTTGCTCTGAGGTTCATAGCACTCCACCGAATCCAGGCAATAAACCTCGTTGGAGCTGCCCCCAAGAGCGTAGAATAAACCATGCAGGAAAACTGCAGGGAAATAGCTCCGGCAATTGGTCATGTCAGCTAGTCGCTCCCAACTCCCACAAAGAGGATCAAACCTGTAAAAAGGAGGAATAAGGATTCTTTGTGGAAATAAGGCCACAATGTAAAAAAAAGATGTGGAGACTCTAGAAAGAGTGCAGAGAAGAGCAACAAAAGATGATTAGGGGACTGGAGCCTAAAACATATGAAGAACAGTTGCTGGAATTGAGGATATCTAGTTTAATGAAAAGAAGGACTAGGGGTGACATCATAGCGATCTTCCAATATCTAAGGGACTGCCAGAAAGAAGAGAAGGAGGTCAACCTATTCTCCAAAGTGCCTGAAGGCAAGACAAGAAGCAATGGATGGATGAAAACTAATCAAGGAGAGAACCAAACTAGAACTAAGGAAAAAGTTAGAATAATTAGAACAATTAATTAGTGGAACAACTTAACTCCAGAAGTTGTGAGTGCTCCAACACTGGAGTTTTTAAAGAAGATATTGGACAACCATTTGTCTGAAATGGTATAGGGCCATGATGGCGAACCTATGGCACAGGTGCCATAGGTGGCACACGGAGCCATATCTGTGGGCACGCAAGCGTTGCCCTAGGTAAGCTCCAGCATGCATGTGCGTGCATGCCACCTGATTTTTGGGCCTTCTGGGCCACCGGAAGTTGGGAAACAGGCCTCTGGGGGACTTCTGGAGGTTGGGGAAGGCCGTTTTTGCCCTCCCGAGGCTCCAAAAAAGCCTCTGGAGCCTGGGGAGGGCGAAAAATGGGCCTACTGGGACCACCATGTCATTGCGTGCCAAAAGTGGGGGAGCACAGGGGGTCATGCATGGGGGGCAGGGCACATTGAATTATGGGTGCGGGCACGCGCGCAACCCCCCGCATTCCCCCAGCTTTTCGCACGCGACGGCAAAAAAGTTAGCCATCACTGGTATAGTGTTTCCTGCTTGAGCAGGGAGTTAGACTAGAAGCTTTTCAAGGTCCCTTCCAACAGTTATTTTGTTAACTCTTGTCGCCCAGTTGGTTATGAATGGACCATTGGTCCTTATTCCTGGACAGTCCATGTGCCACATAGGTCTCTCCTGGTTAAGAAAGTCTAACTACTGACATTCTGATTCCTACAGAGGAACTGCAGAGTCCATATGTAGAAAGTTGGCTAATTAGTGTTTGCAAGAGGACCGAAAAGCCACAATCCCTCCTGGACCTTCTTAAAATCTTCTGGGATTTATTAGGCTATGTTTTGATTTCCACAATGTATTTATCTGGATAATATAAAGGAGAGATGTGTTATGGAAACACAGAAAGCCAGTTGTTTCAAAGATATGGTCACATATCCTAAAGTAGCATTGGATAGATATCCAGTGTTGTTGGGAAAGTTATTTAACCAAATCACGTAGAACAAAATCAGGTCAGGGGACCAATTCCTTCTTCTGGCCTTGGGAATACACAGGCAGAAGTCTAGAGAACAACTTCTGAAGTACTCTAGATTAAGTGTTAGGAATAAATCTCATCCCTGTTCTATGTATTCTGAGCACTGTGGATTTTACTCTATTTTTTTCTGAAATGTGGAGAAAAAAGAGAAGTTGACAGATGGCTAAGCTTTTTATGATAAGGATCCCAATTCCTCATATAACATGGATGGATGGATGGATGGATGGATGGATGGATGGATATAAATTGTTGCTAGTTCACCCAAACTGAACTTGTTTTTCCTTGAAGACATTTTGCTTCTCATCCAAGAAGCTTCTTCAGTTCTAGAAGCTTCTTGGATGAGAAGTGAAACATCTTCAAGGAAAGTCCGGTTGCCTTCTGTAAAAGCACTTTTGAGATAACCATGATTTCAATGACTGAGAATCTCCATAGACATGTTGTTAGTTCATTGGCTTCATCATGAACTTTGGGGACACAATGGCCTATGATGAGCTCTCAACCAGTATCCCCAATCACTGGAGAGAACCATATAAAAACTTCTCAACTGCCCTCAGATACCTTAACTAGGAATGCTGGTTGTTTCCAGCATTCATTTATTTCCCTCCCTCATACTCACGACCATTGGATGTTTCATTAAACTGACATCTTCCCACTCTTACTCAAAAGTATCTTCATGGAATGGGACCGTATCTATTCTCTCCTTCCTTCCCAATTCTCGTCTTCAAGCAGCAAGTCTTCCAACTCACCTGAACACTGAACACATGGTATCCCTGACGCCATAATAATGCTTTCCCCCAAAGAGGTACATCTTATTGTCCTTGACCACTACGGCATGCCGGAATCGCGGTTTCTCTGGGAGGTACCCAAGACGACGCCACTCCACTTGTTTGACCAAGCCGATGCCATTGAGGAAGCGGTGGGTGAACCAGAAATCCTGGCATGGGCTCCGAGTAGCCATATTTTTTGTCAGAGTATCTCCTCCGCTAATCACAATGACCTTTTCTGGATATCTCACCCGGCAAGGAAGTTGCTCCATCTTGGAAGGACCTGGTGGAACGCTAGCTAAGGATTGAACCATGAGGTTGTAGAGGTGACCAGGATCAGCCATCATCTCTTCTTTCCTAACCTGTTTGAGCTCTCGGTTGGACATCAGTGGAAATCTAATACAGTGCAATACTTTCTCAGCACAGTTAATCCGCCCAATCCAGTCAGCAGTCAACCAACGGACAGCTCCTTGGAAAGCTTCTAGTTCATTGAGGATGTAGAGGGAATCAGAACTAAGGAAGTCCACCAGCTGGTTTATGGGAAGATCTAGGAACTTTGGCGTTTTTGTGACATGAACAAAGCTGTTCAATATAAACTTCTCTGTAGTGTTTTCAAGATCATGTAGGCCATAAGCACGGGCAAAAGAGAGAACATCCAAACAGGTTTCTGGAGTGAGCTTGTAGCGGAACAGATCCAGACAGAGGTCCAAGATCCCAGAGACTTGATATTGAAGAGCAGCTTGTGCAGCTTCAAATATATAATCCCACCCACCTCTAAGCACTCCTGAGTAAGCAAAGGAGATGATCAGTTCCAGGTCAGCTACGGTGAATTGGGTGCAAAGAGGAACCTTAGCCTGTTGAGTTTCCTTCATGCCGCTCGTAAACATACCATGGAAGAATTCACAGCCACAAGCCAAGGCCAAGCGGTGAACTGAAAGTAGAGAAGATAAGGTCAGAAATTGAGAGGCTGTATCTTGGTCACAGATCATAGTGCCCACCTACCCCAAATCTAGAGTTTTCCAATTCTTCCCAACCCACTGATGCCTTGCACTCTTAATTTTTTGCTTCCCTATCAGCTCTACCTTATTCACCTCAGAATAATAGAGTTGAAAGAGACCTTGAAGGTCTTCTAGTCCAACCCCCTGCTCAAGCAGGAAACCCTATACCACTTCAGACAAATGGTTATCCAACATCTTCTTAAAAACTTCCAGTGTTGGAGCATTCACAACTTTTGGAGGCAAGTCATTCCATTGATTAATTGTTCTAACTGTCAGGAACTTTCTCCTTAATTCTAGTTGTTTCTCTCCTTGATTAGTTCTCATCCATTGCTTCTTGTTCTGCCTTCAAGCATTTTAGAAGATAGGTTGATATCCCCTTCTTCTTTATGGTAGCCCCTTAGATTTTGGAACACTGCTATCCTGTCACCCCAGTCCTTCTTTTCATTAAACTAGACATGCCCAATACCTCGAAATGTATCTCCTTCAGCTTGAAGTTCCGTGTCCCAACCAATGCCTTCATTGTACATCTCTTCTAGCCTCTGTAGAGTTTTCCATTTCTCTTCTACTGGACTCAGTCTGTCCTCATTCTCTGTCCCTATCAACACTGCCTTGCATATTTCAGCCACACGAGGGACACCCAGGGCCTCAGCTGCGTCTAGGATGTCTCCAGCCATGATTGGGGTGGGCTCTAAGTCTCCTGTGTAGGCAAAATTCAAAATGGCCTCCCAGCCAGATGATGTGGTCACGCCATCCAGATTTATCCCTTCTTGCACACCACATTCCAAACGCTGCAGAAAGACAGAACTGACTGCAGCCAGAAGGATGCTGTGGACTTTGTAGTCCTTTTGATCCAAAGTCACCGTCATATCCACAAGGAGGTCCTGTTTCCTCAGCTGGAGAGCTGCAGTGAAAAATCCTTCTGCGTGGCCCTCACTCTGCAATTCCAACTGTTGTTCTGTTGGAGTTTCCATCATCTCTGGAGGTCTGTCCACACTGGTCATCCTTTTCTGAAAAGAAGATAGTTGTGAGGGGGAAAATAATCCAAATTCACAGATGGGTGATCCCTGTATTAGTACTACATAACCAACCTAACTAAAATGATTCTTAGCACTCCTCATCAGAGAAGCAATGTCAAAAACCCTACTCTATCCTTACACTCTAATAACATCCAGGGGTGGGCTGCTGGGGGTTCAGAGGGGTTTGGGAGAACCTCTAGCTAAGATTCTGTGCAATTCAGAGAACCCCCAAATCCCACTCCTGGCTGGCCCCGCCCATTCTGCCCCTCCCCTCCCTTCCCCGGAGTCCCCACACAGCCCGTTTTGGATGCAGGTAAGTGCAGGGCACGTGTGAAGGCTCAGGGTCGGCGAAAAAAGGGCCTACCAGAAGTTTGGGGTACCTCCAGAGCCTGGAGTGGCCCTTTTCGCTCTCCCAGAGACTTGAGGAAAGCCTCCGGAGCCCAGGGAGGGCAAAAATGCACCCGCACCATGGTGCAGGAGGCCAACTAGGCCACACCCACCATGGCCACACCCACCCAGCAACCTGGGCCACGCTCCCTCAGCAAGGGGTAGAGAACCTCTTGCTAAAAAATTTTAACCCCCCCCGTCCCAACTATTAATTTTAATAAACTATTAATTTATTAATAAATAAATAAATAAATAAATTAGTAGATTTCGGAGAATCAGAAACTTTTCATATTGTCTTCTCTTCTTTTGGTTGATTCACTAACTGTGATTGCTTCTAATGATCCAGTGAGAAAAATACCAGTGAAAGCATGGGAAACTATAAAAGGATCTAAATGTAATACTGATGTTTAAAGTTTGTAATATTAAGAAGTCAAAGAAAAAGATGCATTAGAAAGCTTTGACTTTTTTAAAAAAGTGTTTTTTTAAAAAAAAGTTTAGCACTTTAAAAAAGGGTAAATAAAAACAATGTTTTTCTTCATTAAAGTCAAATAATTTGAAAGAATACAATGAATCTTGTTAATGAAAATGGTGACAGTTCACAAAGATTATTAGGTGAAAATAGAAATACATACTATTTTCATAGCAAGGAAGATAAAGCACGGATGTTTAAATCGATTACTTTATTCAAAGAGGAAAATATATTCCCATTTGGATATCACTTCTGGATTTTGTGCTTGTGATGGAAAAAACCCCAAAACTTTTACTTTGGTTTTGTTGATCAGAAATATTTGTTGTTATAGAAATGGCTACTTATATATTATGGTGTAAAAGCAAAAAGTTAAGGTTGGAGTGTTTTTATCTTGTACTGTGCTAAGAAGAGTTGGAAGTCAATGCCCTTTTTTCAATTTTTCCCCCTGTTCTCCTTGTATCTTTTCTCTGCTCCTTAATTTCCTATTTTTATTTTTATTTTTTTCTACTTTATATAATAAAACAAATAAAAAGACAGTAAACATGGAAGACAGTAAAGGAAGCTGATAGAATGACTAAATACATCTAAGTCCTTGAGTTATGGTCACAACTGAGCCCAAAGTTTCTGTTGTTAAGCAAGACAGTTGTTAAATGAATTTTTCCTCATTTTATGACCTTTCTTGCCACAGATGTTAAGTGAATCTGGCTTCCCTCAAGGGTGGGTTCTAAAATTTTTTACTGCCGGTTCTCTGGGCGTGGCTTACTTTGTGGGCATGGCTTGGTGGGGGGTAATGTGACTGGGTGGGCGTGGCCAACTTTTTTTTTTTTTTTTTACTTTTAAAAGCATTTTTTTCTACAACCTTAAGAGGTTGCAGAAAAAAATGCTTTGAAAAGCCTTTGTCGATCAGGCAACTCAGCTGGGATCATCAGAGGCTTTTCAAAGCATTTTTTTTACCACCTTTTTGGCTGAAGAGGTTGCAGAAAACAATGCTTTGAAAAGCCTCTGATGTTCCCAGCTGAGCCGCGGGATCATCAGAGGCTTTTTTTTTTACTTTTAAAAGCATTTTTTCAGCCAAAGAGGTTGTAGAAAAAATGCTTTTAAAGCTAAAAAAAAAAAAAGCCTCTGATGAGGTGGGCGGGGTAAGCGAGCGGCGACAGGGCCGGGGACCGGTTCGGGGGCATGACCAGTAATGTTATTACCGGTTCTTGGAACTACTACAAATTTTTACTACCGGTTCTTGCGAACCGGTGCGAACCAGGAGCAACCCACCACTGGCTTCCCTGCTGATTCTGCTTGTCCGAAAGTCATAAAAAGTTATCATATGACCCTGGGACACTGCAACCGTCATAAATAACATGCCAGTTGCCAAGCATCTGAATTTTGATCACGTGACATAGGGATGCTCCAGTGATCGTAAGTGAGAAAAACAGTCATTTTTTTCAGTGCCGTTGTAATTTCAAATTGTCACTAAACAAATGGACATAAGTCTAGGACTACCTGTACTGCCCTCAAGACATTACAAACCCAGCACAGAAAGTAGTTGTGTGTAAGATGAAGATCACACTTTTTAGAAAATGATAAATAATATATACTGGCTCCTAGAACTGATTCTTGAAAAATTTACATACACGCAATTTGCCAGAATATTTTGATATGTTCTCTTCCATCACTCTGCTTAACAACTAATTCCCACAATACTGTCAAATAATTTACTAAGACTGTATTACTATTATTCTTCTCTTCCTGACTAGTATCCATCTCTTCCCACTTATTACTCTAACCATGATGCTTGTATCTTTCAATTTATATGGTTTTTATTTGTTTCCTAGTACAGTTTGATAGCTTATTAGTAACCTTGACTATCACTAAGTGTTGTATCTTTTTATTTTTGATGAATGTATTTTATTATGTATACACCAGTGGTGGGTTGCCCCCGGTTCGCACCGGTTCTATGGAACCAGTAGTAAAACCGGCGGGAGGCTCCGCCCACCAACCCTGATGTCATCAAAACGCTTCTGTGCCTGTGCAAAAGAGCGGACGCACACGGCCCCGCTGCGAACCAGTAGTAAAGGTAAGTAGAGCCCACCCCTGATATAACCTAAGACAAATTCCTTGTGTGTCCAATCACACTTGGCCAATAAATTATTCTGTTCTGTTCTGTTCTGTTCTGTTCTATTCTATTCTATTCTATTCTATTCTATTCTATTCTATTCTATTCTATTCTATTCTATTCTATTCTATTCCTCCCTTTGTTACCCCCCCCCCCAAAAAAAACCCTACATAACCAATGTGAAATGAAAACGAACATGGCTCTGTGTGTGTGTTTTAATTGGAAAAGGATATGTTGTGGTTGCGGTTCTATGATCTGAATCAGGGATGAATACTCCCCTATTGAACAATCGTCAATTAGGCGTTCCCTCTTAATTTCTGGCAATAATTGTTTTCTCTGTGTTTCCTCCCAGTTCATGAATACGATTCCATTTTGTTCTGAGTGAGGGATCAGATCCCCGCGAAACGTTCAGCCCTGTCTCGTTTTGTAAGTCACGTCAAATTAACTTTGAATCGCACGCTAACCGCAAGAAGCTATTGGCAAACCACAGTGCTAGGGATTCGTGCAACGTCTTGAGCCCCAACGTCGTGAGTCACACTTTGTCTCAGTCTTAGCGTGATGTGTGATCTCAGGTAGCCTACGAACAAAGCCTTGTCTCGGGATGTGCCTTTATATTCACAAGGCTTATCATTTTCCATTGGTTCTTAGAGAACAATCATGTCTGAGCTGTCATTATGATTGTGTCTGTCTGATACTGCAATGAGAAACAGGAAGGACATGCAAATCCCACAGAAGAGTTGCCAAATGCACACATGACACATGACCCTTAAGCCCATCGCCCTCAACCCTCCCACGTTGACAGAGCTACTCCCTGGGGGATCCATAGCCCAAATCTCTCACCTGTGTCTGCTGAGACGGGGGTCCTTCTTGGGCCTTCGTGGTATCTGTAGCTGTGACATGACCTCTCTGGTATGCTGGCCGTCAGCTTTGATGCTAACTTGCAAAGTTAATTATAGCCAAGCGCAAGATATTAAAAGGGGGCAGGATAGGCAGATGAAACTGGCTGGTTATGTTTAGTTTTGATTTCCAGCCCGTGCATTAACCTAGCAAATGAAATGTGGTTTTTCCCAGATGCCACAGAAGGAAATAAAACTGTTTCATAACTGTCCAATCACAGGTACTATATTGGGACTTATCGTTACTGGACTGCCTTATTATGCTGGAAAAGCAAAATAAATCCTTGTTCATTTAAAGTTAGCAAAGACAAATTTTCTTTTCTTGACATGCAGGTAGTTCTCGACTTACAACAGTTCGTTTAGTGATCATTCGAAGTCATAATGGCACTGAAAAAAGTGACTTGTCACCCTTTTTCACATTTCAGACCGTTGCTGATTCCCCTATGTGATTTAAATTCAGAGGCTTGACTGACTGTTTCATACTTATGACGGTTGCAAAGTCCCAGAGTCATGTGATCCCCTTTTGTGACCTTCTGATGAGCGAAGTCAATGGGGAAGTCAGATTCACTTAACAATGGTGTTACTAATTGTTATCAAGTGCAGTGATTCCTTTAAGCAATGTGGCGGGAAAAGTCATGAAATGAGGCACTTTCTCACTTAGCAACATGATTTTTTTCTAGGTGAGAAATGTTTGACTCATTTGTGGTCATAAGTAGAGGACTGCTTGTACTGATTTTTCTCTCCCTCTCTTTTTTACTGGTGTTGTTTTTCTCCATGTGTACATATTGTGTATTTATTTGAATACACACAGATAAACACAAAGTACATAGAGAGAAACATCCTGGGAGTTCTGTTGCTTTGTGTCTAAAACTTCAGATGGAAACTCTAAACCCCAGAGAAAGTTTGACCTGGACTTGATGCTCTTTGGAAAAAAGTCAGAATAGTTCCTACTAAGGTGGGTGGGGAGGGATTTTTTTTTTTTATGAAATCTATCTTGCCGGAGTTGCCGGATGACCTGAATCCATTAATTACTTCTGAGACGCCAGGGGTTAAGTAATAAAAATACCAGGAAGTCCAGACAGTTGTAATTCAGTATGCGGAAGGGTGATAGATAGGGCAAAGAGTGAAGCCAGACTGAAGTCATTTAAGTTCTCCTTTTAGCAAACTCCTCACCTTTTTCTCCTTTCATAGGTATCCATTAGGCTCTTACATCTGAATTTCTCTTTTGTCCCCCACTTCTTTCTCCCTTTCTCTTGCTTGTGGATAGGGAACTTCTTACAAGGAGGAAGAGAATAATGCTCGGTGTGCATGATCCTCTCCTGGACCAGAGGGTCATAACTGATCATTCAAAGCCTCCTCAGATGGGTTTTTACTCCATCTGTGAATCTTCTGTCTAAGAGTGTGTTCCAACACTTAAGAGACAAGCTTAAGATACAGAAGGATCTTGACAGACTTGAACATTGGGAGTTATATCTAACAAAATGAAATTCAATGGTGAAAAAAACAAGGTTCTACATTTAGGCAAGAAAAACAAAATGCACAGGTACAGTGTATGTGGTACCTTGCTTAATAATAGTAACTGTGAGAGGGAACTTGGAGTCCTAGCAGACAACCATTTAAATATGAACTAGCAGTGTGTAGCAGCTGCCAAAAAAGCCAACGCAGTTCTAGGTTGCATAAACAGAGGAATAGAATCAAGATCATGTGAAGCAATGGTGAAATCTAAAATTTGTTACCACCAGTTCTGTGGGTGTGGCTTGGTGGTGGTGGGGGTAATGTGACTGGGTGGGCGAAGAGGTTGTAAAAAAATGCTTTCAAAAGGCTCTGACGATCCCAGCTGAGTTGCCTGATCGGCAGAGACTTTTTTTCTTTTAAATGCCTCTGATGATCAGGCAACTCAGCTTGGATTATCAGAGGCATTTAAAAGAAAAAAAGGGTTTTTTTCTTTTAAAAGCCTTTGATGATCCCAGCTGATCCATGTGATCATCAGAGGCTTTTTTTTTTTTTACTTTTAAAAGCATTTTTTGGGCCAAAGAGGTTATAGAAAAAATGCTTTTAAAAGTAAAAAAAAAAAGCCTCTGATGATTGTACGGCTCAGCTGGGCAGGGGGGAAGGGCAGGGATTTTTGCTACCGGTTCTCCGAACCACCCGCCTCCATCACTACCGGATCGGGTGATCCGGTCCAAACTGGGAGCATTTCACTCCTGATGTGAAGTGTTAATACCACTTTATAATGCCTTGGTAAGGCCACACTTGGAATACTGCATTCAGTTTTGGCCACCACGATGTAAAAAAGATGTTGAGACTCTAGGAAGAGTGCAGAGAAGAGCAACAAAGATGATTAGGGGACTGGAGGCTAAAACATATGAAGAACGGTTGCAGGAACTGGGTTATGTCTAGTTTAATGAAAGGAAGGATTAGGGGAGTCGTGATAGCTGTGTTCCAATATCTCAGGGGTTGCCACAAAGAAGAGGGAGTCAAGCTATTCTCCAAAGCACCTGAGGGAAGGACAAGAAGCAATGGATGGAAACTAACCTTCCAACTCTGTTATTCTATTCTGTTCTATTCGATTCGATTCGATTCCAACCTTGGCAACTGTAAGATGGGTGGACTTCAACTCCCGGAATTCTCCAGCCAGCCTGAGCTGCAATCCATCCATCTTAGAGTTTGCCAAGGTGTGTGAAGCAATGTCGTAGATCAATGCATGTCATCAGAATCTGCCTCCAAGTTCTTCTGATAGCTTTATTATTTCATCAGCCCCATCCACTCTATTGTCTTTGTTCTACTTCCCTTTACCTTACCAAGCGTAGGCTTGTTTGTTTTTTTTAATAGCCCAATAGCTCAATCCGATCACATGACTACAATAGGTGATCTGATTACTGATCAAAACCAGCAGTCAATTTTTGCTTGGTCCAAGAAAAATTGGATAGTTCTTTTTGCAGCTCACAGATGATCTCACAGATGTAACCATCTTCAGATCTTTATTTCAAAAGCCTCTCTCTTGCTCCCCATTTCAAAGTCCAGCTTCCTACTTTCAATGAGGAAAAAAAAAACATTTATTTAATAAATTTGATCCCTGAGGTCTTGGAAATCCTTCATGATTCTATCTTAATTTTAATTCTTGCTTAATGCTTATCTCTTGTTTGCTTGTCTAACCACTGTCCGTCCTTCCTTCCTTCCTTCCTTCCTTCCTTCCTTCCTTCCTTCCTTTCTTTCTTTCTTTCTTTCTTTCTTTCTTTCTTTCTTTCTTTCTTTCTCTTTCTTCCTTCCTTCCTTCCTTTCCAAGAACCCAAACCTATTTTATACCTTTGCTTCTTCACCATCTCCTTCCTTCCTTCCTTCCTTCCTTCCTTCCTTCCTTCCTTCCTTCCTTCCTTCCTTCCTTTTTTTCTTTCTTTCTCCCAAGTATAGGTAGTCCTCGACTTACAACCACAATTGTGCCCAAAATTTCGATTGCTAGGTGAGACATTGGTTAAGTGAGTTTTGCCCCATTTTATGACTCCTCTTGCCACAGTTGTTAAATGAATCGGTGCCATTGTTAAAATTTAGTAACACAGTTGTAAAGTAAATTTGGTAGGTGATCATGTGAGTCCAAGACCCAGCAACCAGTGGTGAGTTGCCCCCAGTTCGGACCAGTTTTCTAGAACTAGTAGTAAAACTGGTGGGAGGCTCCGCCCACTGACCCTGACATCATCAGAAGCGATTTGCACATGCGTGCATGATCCTGTTGCGAACCGGTAGTAAAGATAAGTAGAACCCACCCCTGCCAGCAACCATTATAAATATGAGTCAGTTGCTAAGCCTCTGAATAGTGATCATGTGATCCTGTGGATGCTGTAACAGTCTTAAATGTGATAAACAGTCATAAGTCTCATTTTTCAGTGATGCTGTAACTTTGAATGGTCACTAAACGAACTGTTGTAAATCGAGGATTACCTGTATTTAAATTGTTTCTGTATAGGATTAAGAAAAGTCTTAAATCCCTGTTTATTATTTGATGTTTTTTCCGGAGGCAAACTTTGTATTTTCTCATGCTCCATCTTCTTCTTCTTCTGTTCCACTACGAGATTCTGTCATTAATAGAAACGTTCGTTCTCCTCTTCTGCATAACTTCTTTGGGTCATGTCCAAACAATTATCTTTGACAATCTTTCCACCTGCCAAAATATTAAACCAATTTAGCTCACATTGGTTTTCTATAATTAACAAGCCAATTTCAACAATCGGTTGCGATTTTAATCTCCATGCCAAGCTTCTAGAGTAACAGCCATGGTACTATAATTTAGAATAACAGAGTTGGAAGGGACCTTGGAGGTCTTCTAGTCCAACCCCCTGCTTAGGCAAGAAACCCTATACCACTTCAGACAAATGGTTATCCAACAACTTCTTAAAAAATGTCAAGTATTGGAGCATTCACAACTTCTGGAGGCAAGTTGTTCCATTGATTAATTGTTCTAACTGTCAGGAAATTTCTCCTTAGATCTAAACTGCTTCTCTCCTTGATTAGTTTCCACCCATTGCTTCTTGTCCTGCCCTCAGGTAGGTAGCAACTAACTTAACAACTGCACTTAATGACAGTGGCAAGAAAGGTCATAAAACGGGGCAAATCTTATTTAACAATTGTGTCGCTTAGCAACAGAAATGCTCAATTGTGGTCATAGAGGTCAAGAATTTCTTGCCACCGTTGTTAAGTGAAGCTCTATAGTTGTGAAGTTAGTAACATGGTTGTAAAGTGAATCTGGCTTCTCCCTTGAATTTCCTTGGCAGAAGATCACATGACCCCAGGACACTGCAACCGTCATAAATACGAGTCAGTTGCCAAGTATCTGAATTTTGATCATGGGGATGCAGCAAGGGCAGGGGTGAAATTCAACAGGTTCTGACAGGTTCTGGGAAACTGGTAGTGGAAATTTTGAGTAGTTCAGAGAACTGGCAAATACCACCTCTGGCTGGCCCCAGAGTGGGGAGGAAATGGGGATTTTGCAGTATCCTTCCCCTGAAGTGAAGTAGGAATGGAGATTTTGCAATATTCTTCCCCTGGAGTGAGGTGGGAATGGAGATTTTGCAATATCCTTCCCCTGGAATGGGGTGGGAACGGAGATTTTGCAGTATCTTTCCCTTGCCATGCCTACCAAGCCACGCCTACTAAGCCACGCCCACCAAGCCACACCACGCCCACCAAGCCACACCCACAGAAGTGGTAGTAAAAAAAATTGAATTCCACCACTGTGCAAGGGTCATAAGTGGGAAAAATGGTTATAAGTCACCTTTTACAGAGCCATTGTACGAACAGTCACTAAATGAACTGTTGTAACTTGAGGATTATTTGTCTTTTGCTTCGCCAAGGAAGACAAATCTGATGGAAATGAGCAATTTGGAGATTGATGGTGAACCAGTTTGATTTTGGGAAAGGTATACAAAGGTATACAGCTTGGGTGTGCCCTGTCAGATTGGAGTTACACCCCTGAAAATAAAAATGTGATTACATTTTGAAAGGCTCTTTCTTACACTTTTGGGGAAATCCCCTCGGTTCCTCAGAAAACATTTGTTCAGACTGGTTTTTCCTTTGGACCATTTAGATTTCGGGAACAGAACAAAGAGTGGGAGGTGAAATGAGAGAAGGATGGTGTGGAGAACAGAAAATAGGTCAAAGGGACATGGCAAACACCTGCTACAGGTAGTCCTCGACTTTACAACCATTCATTTAGTGACCATTCGAAGTGACGACGGCATTGAAAAAATTTGGAACTGTGACCATTTCCCACACTTATGACCGTTATGCGGTATCCCCAGGATCACTTGATCAAAATTCAGATTAACAGTTTAACACAGTGGTGGGTTTCTACCGGTTCGCCCGAACTGGAGCGGCGGAAGGCTCCGCCAAGCCACTCGGATGTCATCATGGTCGCTCTGCGCATGCGCGGAAGTGCCACGTGCGAGCGAAGCACGCACGCACACATGCTCCCAGTTACGAACCAGTAGCAAAGGTAAGTGAAAACCACTACTGGTTTAACAGTAACGGAGTTCGAAGGGACCTTGGAGGTCATCTAGTCCAACCCCCTCCCTCCCAGTCTCACAGGAGATCTCTACTATTTCTGATAAATGGTTCTCCAGTCTCTTCTTAAAAGACTCCAGTGACAGGGCACCCATAACTGGCAACTGGCATGTATATATGACGGTCACAGTGTCCGCGGTGTCAAGGGATCACCTTTTTGCGACGTTCTGACTAGCGGTCAATATAGAAGCCATATTTACTTAACAACCATGTTACGGTTTACAGCGGCTTTGAGAAAAAGAGACTTATGACCGCTTTTCACACTTACGACCATGATAGAATCCCTGAGGTCATGTGATCAAAACTTGGACACTTGGCAGCTGTCTCACATTTATGACAGTTGTCAGCGTCCTGAGGTCATGTGATCAACCTTTGCAGACAACTGACAGGCAAAGACAATGGGGAAGCCAGATTCACTTAACAACGGTGCCACTAATTTAACAATTGCAGTGATTCGCGTTAACAACTGGGACAAGAAAGGTCATAAAATGGGGCAAAACTCACTGAACAACTTCCTTGCTTAGCAATGGAAATTGGTCATAAGTTGAGGACTACCTGTATTTCTTTAAAAGATGCTGTATTGCAGATGGACTGGGGAATCCAAATGCAAGACTAATTCCTTGTTTGACTCCTTCCCGTGGCTCAACCAGTCTCTCTCTTACATGTGGCCATGTTTTATGTTACAGATAGTCCTCGACTTACAACAGTTCGTTTAGTGACCATTCCAAGTTACAATGGCACTGAAAAAAGCGACCTATGACCATTGCAGCATCCCCGTGATCATGTGATCAAAATTCAGATGCTTGGCGGCTGGTTCATATTTATGACGGTTGCAATATCCTGTGTTCACATTATTCCCCTTTTGCCACCTTCTGGCAAAGCAAACTTCATGGGGAAGCCAGACTCACTTAACAACCGTGTTACTAAGTTAATAATTCCCTTAAGAAATGTGGCAAGAAAAGTTGCAAAATGGGGGCCAAGCCAATTTCTTACTTAGCAAACATAAATTTTGGGCTCAATTGTGGTTGTAAGTCAAGGACTATCTGTAATTGAGACTCACTCAGTTTTGCATTGAACCTGATGCACTGGTGGGACCCCTTGCAAAGAATACTGAGAAAGACCCCACCCTACAAAAGGGATCCGTTCAAATTTACACATGTCAGAAAGGAAGAGCATAAGCAACAGATGATGTAAGCATACGTATTCATAGGTAAAGGATCTCCAGTTACTGTGTAGATCATGGATCTCAGATTACTTCCTCCGCCTGCTTATCTTCAAGACAAGGAAAAAGAATAATAAGGAATAAGACAAGAAGGAAAACATCTCCCATAAATCAAGAAAAGAGGGCAATTAAGAAACGGGTGGAAGCCGGAAAGAAAGCAAAAACCTTGGCACTTTGAGGCCTAATTTATGGAAATCGTTCTACTAAGATAAATGGTTGTGCTTCAAAAAAAAAAAAAACCCCGCTTTTATCTCTTGCATGATAACAGGCTGCCCCTTCAAAATGCTTATATCTCTTAATCAATTCTATTCATCTAAAGGAATAACAGAGTTGGAAGGAACCTTGGAGGTCTTCAGGTCCAACTTCTGCTCAAGCAGGATATCCTATACCATTTTAGACAAATGGTTGTTCAATCTCCTCTTAAAAACTTCCAGTTGGAGCACCCACAACTTCTGGAGTTTAACTGTTGCACTAATTAATTGTTCTAATTATTCTAACTTTCTCCTTAGTTCTAGGTTGGTTCTCTCCTTGATTAGTTTTCATCCATCCATTGCTTCTTGTCTTGCCTTCAGGCACTTTGGAGAATAGGTTGACCTCCTCCTCTTCTTTCTGGCAGTCCCTTAGATATTGGAAGACTGCTCTGATGCCACCTCTAGTCCTTCCTTTCATTAAACTAGATATCCTCAATTCCAGCAACTGTTCTTCATATGTTTCAGCCTCCAGTCCCCTAATCATCATTGTTGCTCTTCTCTGCACTCTTTCTAGAGTCTCCACATCTTTTTTTTTTTTTTACATTTTGGCCTTATTTCCACAAAGAATCCTCCTTTTACACATTTGAGCCTCTTTGCGTGAGTTCGGAGTGACTCCCTCTTCTTTGGGGCAGCCCCTGAGATATTGGAATACTGATATCATGTCACCCCTAGTCCTTCTTTTCATTAAACTACACATACCCAATTCCTGCAACCGTTCTTCATATGTTTTAGGCTCCAGTCCCCTAATTATTTTTGTTTGGTCTTAAAACTGATTTTTCCCAGAGGATGTTGTTTGGATGGCTTCCTTTGGGCAAAAAACAAAAAAACCCAAACTCTTTTGTTACAGCCATGTGTTTGAAAACTCCATTTCTACAGGCTTTGGGTTTAAAACTTTGAGTCCTTTCATAGTTTAGTGCTTTGGCATTAAGAAGGTCAGGGGAAGGAGGGAAGGAGGGAGGAAGGAAGGAAGGAAGATGGTGAAGAAGCAAAGCCTAAAATAGGCTTGGGTTCTTGGGAGAAAGAGAAAGAAAGAAAGAAAGAAAGAAAGAAAGAAAGAAAGAAAGAAAGAAAGAAAGAAAGAAAATGGTGAAGAAGCAAAGGTCTAAAATAGGTTTGGGTTCTTGGGAGAAAAAGAAAGAAAAAGAAAAAGAAAGAAAGAAAGACAGACAGACAGACAGAGAAAGAAAAAAATGGTGAAGAAGCAAAGGTCTAAAATAGGCTTGGGTTCTTGGAAGAAAGAAAGAAAGAAAGAAAGAAAGAAGAAAGAAAGAAAGAAAGAAAGAAAGAAAGAAAGAAAGAAAGAAAGAAAGAAAGAAAAGAAAATGGTGAAGAAGCAAAGGTCTAAAATAGGTTTGGGTTCTTGGGAGAAAAAGATAAAGAAAGAAAAGAAAAGAAAAGAAAAGAAAAGAAAAAGGTGAAGAAGCAAAGGTATAAAATAGATTTGGGTTCTTGGGAAGGAAGGAAGGAAGGAAAAAGAAAGAAAGGAAAGAAAGAAAGGAAAGAAAGAAAGAAAGAAAGAAAGAAAAAGAAAAAAAAAGAAAATGGTGAAGAAGCAAAGGTCTAAAATAGGTTTGGGTTCTTGGGAGAAAAAGATAAAGAAAGAAAAGAAAAGAAAAGAAAGAAAAAGGTGAAGAAGCAAAGGTATAAAATAGATTTGGGTTCTTGGGAAGGAAGGAAGGAAGGAAAAAGAAAGAAAGAAAGGAAAGAAAGAAAGGAAAGAAAGAAAGAAAGAAAGAAAGAAAGAAAGAAAGAAAGAAAGAAAGAAAGGCAGCAGCTATAACAGCAAAGAAGAGAAAAACCCTAGGCAAGAATGAAAATTAGGATAGAATCATGAATGATTTCTAAGGCCACAGAGATCAAATTTGTTGAATAAATGCATCTGCTAAGTTTACAAGGAATCCATTTCCCCATTCAAGAACCAAGAGACATTCTCCACCCCAAATCTCTTGGAATGCCCCGCTCTGTAGTTCAGGCATAGGGCTTGCCCTCATTTACCTCTGGATTAGCAAATTTCAGGAGTTGAGAGTTATGTCTTTGGATCGTGTTCAAATCAGCACCATGGACCAGTTCACGGGGTGCTACCATTTCAAAATCTTCACAGCTCATCAAAGAATGGAACATACTCTAGCATTGTGTACTGTAGTACTGCCTCCTGTTATGGGTGTGCATCCCATTTCCCAACAGCGACAGGTTTGAAGAGTTAGGTTAAACCACAGCCTGGAGCATTTCAATGACATAGGTTTATTTACACGAATACACAATAAGGGCATGTGTTGCAGGTGTGACTCGTCTCAATCTCTCTTCTCCAAGGGGACGGTTAAGCAATTGAAATTACCACAGGGAGTGAATGCATTGCTCCTTCAAACCGAATTCAGCACATCCAACCTCGGTCACCCCTGGTTAGCAATAGCAATAGCATTTAGGCTTACTTTCTGCCCCATGGGTGGTTCACAGTACTCTCTGAACAGTTTACAATGTTTTGCATATTACCCCCAACAATCTGGGTCCTCATTTTATCAACCTCGGGAGGACGGAAGGCTGAGTCAACCCTGAGCCCTATCAGGATTGAACTCCAGGCTGTGGGTAGAGTTGCAATACTTGCAATACTGCATTGTAACCACCAAAGCCACCCAGGGTATCAGGAAGAAAGAAAGTTGGGTCATATCTACTCTACATGTAATATTTGAGAACTTAATACAATAGAGCTGGAAGGGGCCTTGGAGATCTTCTAGTCCAGCCCCCTGCTTAAGCAGGAGAACCTATACCATTTCAGACAAGTGACTGTCTAGTCTCTTCTTAAAAACCTCCAGTGATGGAGCACCCACGATTTCTGAAGGCAAGCTGTTCCACTAGTTAATTGTCCTCACTGCTAGGAAGTTTGCCCTCTGGTGCTTTGTAGAATAAATTGACCCTCTCTTCTTTGTGGCAGCCCCTCAAATACTGGAATATTGCTATCATGTGATTCGTAATTCTTTTTTCTAGATTAGCCAAACCTAAATCCTGCTGCCCTTCTTCATACGTTTTAGTCTCTAGGCCTTTGATCATCTTAGTTGCTCTTCTCTGAACTTTTTCCAAAGTCTCAACATCTTTTTTGTAGTATGCTGATTTGGCTGGGTTTTTCTAATTCTCTTGAACTGCTTTCCTAAAATGTTCCTGGCTTAAATCCATTAACTTTGATCAAATCTTTAGAGTCAGATGTAGGAATGGAAGGCACGTTGCTTTGCTAAAACCCCTAGCCCTTAGTACAGGTAGTCCTCCACTTACAACAGTTCGTTTAGTGACTGTTCAAAGTTGCAACAGCACTGAAAAAAATGTGACTTATGGCTTTGCAGCATCCCCATGATCATGTGATTGACATTCAGTTGCTTGGCAACTGGTTCATAGTTATGACCGTCACTGTGTCCCGAGGTCACACGATCCCCTTTGAACAAGCAAACTGAAAGAGAGGAGTCAGATTCGCTTAACAACCATGTGAGTCCCTTAAGGATCTCAGCAATTCGCTTAGTGGCTGCAGCAGGCAAGATCGTCAAATCGCACGGGACTGGCTTAATCACCGCCTCATTTAACGACAATGGTCCCAATTGCAGCCGTAAGTTGGTTAACTCACCCTCCCATCCTTCCATACCTCATTGGTAAAACGAGGACCCAGATCGTTGGGAGGCAATATGCTGACTTTGTAAACCTGCTTAGAGAAGGCTGCAAAGCACCGTGAAGCCGTATATAAGTTTACATGCTATTGGTATTTACCCGTATCTCATGTATGGGCCGGTTTCAAATGCAGAGACCTTTACAAGTACATGAGAGAAAAAGAAAGTGGCTAGGATTTTTCTTTTTTTCCTAACCAGATGCAACCGTGACATTTGGCAAGGTCTGAGCCTCAGTCAATTAAAAGGGGTGTGTATTTTGTTCCTGCTTCAGCCAGTGCTGGCAAGTCCTTTCCATCTGGGGAGAGTCCCCCCTTTGGCCCAGCGAGGTGGTGCTTCTTCCTCCATGCCACATGACACCTGCTACTTCTTTCAGGACCTCACTGCCTGGTTAGTGTTGCAAGAAGATAGCCTCAGCCAGCTTGGGTGGGGCTGGAGTTTCGATGCCTATGGAGTGGCTGGCACGTGGTTCTGAGTTCGCCTGTGTGTAAGACCAAGGAAGGGGAGGAGACACTGAGTCCATGGTGAGACATTGCTCCATAGGTTTATTAGCTAGAGGGAGGCACGTCAACCAAGAACATGCTTTCATCCCTACTTTAGGGATCAGAGTGTGACTATTTGGGAACGGCTCCTGGACTGGCGGGACAGTCTGCGTAGTGTCTTCAGAGCGAACAGAAGAGAGGATTGGAGATGCACTGCTGGTTGACCCGTAACTCAGGTGATACTTTGAGGCTGTAAGAAGGATCTTCAAAGGTAGATTCTTCCCAACTGCACCTGATGACGTTCTGCTTGCTTTCAATGCTTTCCTTATCGCATCTGATGAAGTCCTGCTGGGCAAAGCTCTAACTGTTGCCTCTTTTATAGTAATGAAATGCGTGGTTTTACTTTGTATTTCAAGGGGTTGGGTGATCAGCCGAAGGGAGACTGCTACAGCTTCCCCTAACTCCCCTCATTTCCTGAGCCAAGGGAAGCTTTCCTCTGCTAAGTAATGATCCTGAAGCTGTTGGAGATACAGGAACCCTGGTTTAAAATACCTGTTAATCCCAAATTCTGAGGCTCTTTGTGTGCATGAATAGCCCCTGAATCCCCTCTGTTTTTTCTTCTGTGGCCTTTCTTTTTTCTTTAGACTTTGTAGGGCTATCCCAGGGGTCAGCAACCTGTGGCTCTGGAGCCGCATGTGGCTCTTTTACCCCTCTGCTGCGGCTCCCTGTCACTCAAAATATGCGTCACAACCACCCATGTGTGACACCTGCTGGCACACAATTATTGAGCTTTTCAACCCCCTGTAGGCCAAACAACCATGGATGAATCCAAGAAAAGAAAAGTTTCAGAAGAAAACAGAATGTTTAATTCAACTACATATGCTAGTTTTGTGGCCGCTCAAGAAATAGTCAGGCATGGGAAGGATTTTGTGGCTCCTGGTGTTTTCTTTTCTGTGGGAAATGGGTCCAAATGACTCTTGAGTGTTTAAGGTTGCAGACCCCTAGGCTATCTGATCTGGCCTGAAAATTCCTAATTGAACACCAGATGGCAGCAAAGAGCAATATAAAAAAACATATACTCTGCTACCCTCAAGTGTTGAACCTGATTTTTACACTCCATGTGGAGTAACCTTGTTTTGTTCTGTAAAATGTGGAGATCATTTCGAGCAGCATGGTCAATTTAACTGTGACTGGGTTCATCGATCACTTTATACTTATTATGTGTGGTTCAACATGTTATGTCAACCCAGCCTACAGTAGCCTATTCAACAATCATGGTTTGGCAAATTACGGTTTAGGCTAACATATGAATCTTCTTTATTTCCATGTTTATCTTGCTTATTAACTTTTCATTGTTTATTTTATTGTTCTGTTATTTTACTTTTGTTCCAGTTACCCTGTTTTCTTTTCTTCATTTTTTATTGTTGTAAGCTGTCTAGAATAGCCCCCTAGCAAGATAGGCGGCAAATAAACTTAACAAATAAAAATTTAAAAATAAATTTATGCTGGGAGAAAAAAAGCAAACTGTGGATGCTTACAAATCCATAGAACCCTGGAATCATGGCTTCAAAGGGATAAGCAGCTTATAGTTTTTTAAAAATAAGAAAAAACTGTTGCTTTTTGAAGAGGAGAAGAACAGCAAACAGGTGGCCAGTTTGTCAGGCTATTGGTGGGTTATCTCAGTTTTTCTCAAACTTAGAAATTTGAAGATGTAAGGATTTCGACTCATGCAGGTTGAGGAATTCTGCAATTGAAGGATACCCGTTTCAAAATTGCTTATTTATCTTCTTTTCTTCAGAAGCACAACTCTTAACATTTTTCTCCGGGCATCCATATGTATTAAGTTTATGGAACAAATTGTACTTTTGGCATCGGCACAGAAGCTATTTAAGAAAATAGCTTGGCAACCCTGATCCTGATCAATAATACTTATTGAGACGTAAATCATATAGGTGCCTATTTAGCAATAGGAAAAAAAATGATTAGCAAATGATGCATTGAAGTGTTATCATCAGTTACTCTAGACTTGAGTTGAAGATTATATAACAAGGAAGTGATTTTCTTTCCAGGTGACTTTTTGTTACTGCCTTCTCTGTCTTTCCCAACAGCTTATTTTGTCAACATGTTCTGACCTAAAAGCGTCAATCAACCTCTTTGTAACTGAGCCTTTCTTAAAATCCTGGAAAGTTGAGAAGAGCTCCCACCTCAGACATGCCCCTATAGGAGAAACAATTCTCATGCTAGGACATTTCTTCAGCTTTTTTCAACAAGGGTTCCCAGATCATCCTTTAATCATTTGTTCCATGCTGATTTTGAGGTAATGTTTCTCAACCTCAGGAACTTTAAGAATTCTGATAATTGAAATCTACATATCATAAAGTTGCCGGAGTTGAGAAACAGTGTTCTAATGAATTCAGGGTGGTTCTTTAAACACGAGACCTTTTACTAACGCAGGATGTTGTGACCAGTTGCATTGTGTCCATATACCTGGAACAGGCCACTTTGATGTCATCACCACTTTGTTCTAGAGCCATGGAGATTTCAATCAGCCATGGAGATTTCATGCATAGCTTTGAACCTGTCCTTATTTATTGGCATATCTTAAGTTTACTTGGCTGATGACTTGAGCTCCTAAGCAAAGGTAGAAGATGAATGTAATAAGTGGATACATTTAAATTGGGCTAGGACAGGGGTCGGCAACCTTAAACACTCAAAGAGCCACAAAGGTCCTAACAGAAAGCCCCTGTTCAATTCTGGAGCCGACCGGAAGTCCGGTTCCCCCATCATAGTCTCCTACTAGCGTGGCATCCTTTTTCCTCTGCTGAACGGAAGTCCGGTTCCCCCACCATAGAGTTTCCTCCTAGCGCGGCATCCTTTTTCCTCTACCTGTCCTAACCAAAATCTCTATCGATGGTGGAACCGACCAGCAACAGGGAGCCACAGCAGAGGGATGAAAGAGCCACATGTGGCTCCAGAGCCGCGGGTTACTGATCCCTGGGCTAGGAATTGGGTAGTCCTTCAAATAAGTGAGGTTTTTAAGTCACATATTTGGATCATTTTCCACTGAAAATCTTTTAAGGTAAAGGTAAAGGTTCCCCTCGCACATGTGTGCTAGTCGTTCCCGACTCTAGGGGGCAGTGCCCATCTCCATTTCAAAGCCGAAGAGCCAGCCCTGTCTGAAGACATCTCCGTGGTCATGTGGCCGTCATGACTAAATGCCAAAGGTGCATTAAAAAAAAAAAATTAAAAAAACTTTTAAAAATGGGTAAAAACTGAGTGATTTTATGTTAGTTCCCACATCACATGAGTTTGTTTAACAAGCACCCAATGGCATTGGCTAGTTTTGTACAAGGAGCTAATTTATAAACTGTGGTGCTGAAAGGCACTCTAGATGGATTCCCTGAAGATACCTACCTTAGATGTTTCTATCCATCTTGATGTTTGGATGGTGCTAACCAGGGGCGGGTTTCAAAACCAGTCACTACCGGTTCACTCGTGGGTGTGGGTGCGCTCGCGCGCAACACTTCTGTACATGCAAAGAAGCATCCGGGTGTGTGGGCGGAGCCTCTTGCTACCGCCACTGCTACAAATTCGCTCGACCCGGGATGAACCGGTAGCAACCCACCACTGATGCTAAGCCTGTGGTCCTTTAGAAAGCCTTTAACTTGGTTATTCTCCCTGGGCACTGAGGCCAGGATGAGTAAAGTTTCCATTGGGAGAAGGTATGAAAATGAGACAGGTCACTCCTTATTGATTACTGATTACTATTGAATATTTTTGACTCGGCTTGTTTTCTGTTGTAAGTTGCCCAGAGTTCCTTTGCTTATGTTGAGGGGGCCACATAAATTCTCCAAACAATTAAGCATGCTAAGCTCACCTCTGTCGCTTTGTGATTTTATGGGCTGGAAGAGGATTTAAACATTCAGGAGTTCACCTTGTAAGATTTCTTTTAATATAATGAATGATTGTTATCTGTATAAAAGTGTAAATTAATAAAACAACACTCCTTAAAGCAGTGTTTCTCAACCTTGGCAAGTTTAAGATTGTGGACTTCCAGAATTTTCCAGCCAGAAGATATGAGGACTTTGAGTGCCAGAATTTTGGGAGTTGAAATCCACACATCTTAAAATTTCCAAAATTGGGAAACACTGCCGTAAGGAATAGTCAGACTATTGTCATCTGGTAGAAGCCATGATACCTTCAAAATGAGGTTGCATGATAATAATAGTGTGACGTCATTGCAGATGATTGTGATTCTGAATATAAAATGTGAATGTCCAATGTTAACATCAGATCATATCCTTGTTCCCCATCAGGATTCTTAGGAAACAAAGATTTCTATAAAAAAAAATGAAATCTATCTATCTTAGCACATAGATGAGACAAATGTCATGTTGTACACCCACATCAGATCTTGTGGAAGAGTCAAAGATTTCCCTATATGGTCTGTGCATCAGTTTCCTGTTCATTCTGAAATATTTCTGTAAAATAAAAGCCACTATGTTTTGTCCTATCTTGAGGCTTTGCCTCAGGACAGTCACAAGTGACTGAAAAACACCTTAACATTTCCAGAATTGCAGCACAAAATCCTAGAAGGGCATCTTGACTAACCATGATACTTTAATAGTACAAAACCATTAAATCTATAGGAGAACTAGAGAGTAGAAACAAGTAGAAAGTTAGTTTGGTGTAGTGGTTAAGGTGCTGGCCTACAAATCAGAAGACTGTGAGTTCTAGGCCTGTGTTAAACATGAAAAACGGCTGGATGAATTTGGGCCAATCACTAGGAGACCGTGAGTTCTAGTCCCGCCTCAGCCATGAAAGCCAGCTGAGAGACCCTGAGCCAGTCCAACCCACCTCACCGGATTGTTGTGGGCAAAATAGAAGGAGAAAGGAGTATTAGATATGTTTTGTCCCCTTGAGTTACTTATAAAATAATAAGAGGCAGGATAAAAATGATAAACAAACAAACAAATAAATAGCCCCATTCAGATAAGTCTATTTGATGGATAAAAATGTTTCCCTGTTAATCCATTAATTTAACCAATTAATCAACGCAGTGTAACACAGGACTACCATTTCTCAGTTGCAAAAGTCTAGATGCTCACCAGATAGCAAAAAAAAAAGTTAGTTTTCAGAATCTCATCTAATTTTTGCAGTCTTTATATATAGTCCCTATGCAATACCTCCTTTTTTACGACACTGTAGTACCTATTCAGGGTAGAGTCAGGGCGACTGAACGGAGGTGAGCATTTACTGGCCTTCCTGATGCCTATGTGGACTACACGGCAATTTTTTTTCAGAAGCCCTTATAAATCCTAATATACAGTTCTCTCAATTAGCTCTTTTACAGGAAGATTGGAGGCTGTAGATGTTTACAGCCTCTTCAGCAAAGTCAGTGGGGCGTGATCAAAGATAGATCCCACAAGATCTGTCTGTTGTCATCTGCCATTAGAAAGTCCCTGCGCCAGTTTGCATAGACTTCGCTGCCAACAGTCAGATAATTGCTTAAACAAGGAACACACAGAGAGGACCTCAAAATGATCTATGAACCCAGAAATGGGAAGGAAGTTGTCAAGACACTTCTGGTTTTCTGAGGACAGAGTCAAATTGCTTCCTTTTTTATTCTAGCAATCTCAGGAAAGGGGTGGGCATAGATGTCCCTGTTTAGAAGGTGTGCTAGTTTATTATTAATTTATTTATCACAATATTACCATGTCCCCACTGTCTTGCAATACCTTCCCCTCCTCTTCCTCCAACCAATGTGATCCCCAGGATTAAAAAAAAAAACTTTGTCCCACTTCCACTACACATAATGCAAGATATCCCCAACAAAATTGTGGGTTGCTCAGAAAGCAACTTCTTATTGAACGTGCTGCAATGAAAAGAGCGAAGACATTGATTTCCCCTTCTCTGCCACACAGCAGTTGTGGTTGGCATAATTGACAGTTGCCTTCTGTGCTTCCGGATTTGTGTACGGTGATTTTGGCGGTTCAGAGAGCTGTGCGAAATAAAGTAACTGGGTTTCGTCTGCAAAGCGCAATTCCCAGTAGGCTTAACCAGAGTTTGTGGCATTATAAAGACCATCATTTATGATGGCCACAGTCCCATGGGGGACTTATAAACAAAAACAAAAAAAAGAAGTAGCTCAGATAGGGAGGAATTGCCAAAGATTATGTGGTCCATTAACACATCAAAGCCTGGGTGTCAACCAGACATTCTTGTGCTGATGGGTAATGTACATAATGCAAAGTGATAAGAATCCTCTCCCTCTTTTTAATTTAGAAAAAATGCTGTATCCTTTAATGAATTCCAACTCCTCCATGTGCTCTGATTAAAAAAAAAAGGCTTTGCACATGACCACAACTTTCAGTTCAAAGGCAGATGGACCTGCACCACTGAAATATTTCTGCACCAAAGTTTTTTTTTTTTTTAAAAGTGCCATGTTTGAGGTCAGAATGACAAGAGTTGGAAGGGATCTTGAAGGTCTTCTAGTCCAACCCCTTTCTCAAGCAGGAGACCCTATGCCATTTCAGACAAATGGCTTTCCCATCTCTTCTTAAAAACCTCCAGTGATGGAGCATGGGCCAGCTGGGGAATTCTGAGAATTGAAATCCATGCATCTTTTCTTTTGTGTACATAGTTCATAGTAGCTTTTATGTACACTGAGAGCATATGCACCAAAACAAATTCCTTGTGTGTCCAATCACACTTGGCCAATAAAAAATTCTATTCTTTTCTTTTCTTTTCTTTTCTTTTCTTTTCTTTTCTTTTCTTTTCTTTTCTTTTCTGTTCTGTTCTGTTCTGTTCTGTTCTGTTCTGTTCTTAAAGTTGCCCAGTTGAGAAGCACTGGATTAGAAGACCTCCAAGGTCCTTTCCAACTCTCTGTACCTTGAGAAGCATCTCCAAAACATGACCATCTTCCATCTGAACACAAACAAATGCCCATTCTGGGTTATTGGTTCAATTGCTGAAATTTGTTTTAAAAAAATATTTTTTTGAGAGGGGCAATATTCAATTCTTGTAACTTCCAACCCTGCATTCTGAAAAAGGATAGAATGGAACTGAACCACTTTCTGTAGGCCATTATCCAAATATTTGAAGAATGCTACCATATCCCATCTCACGTTTCACATTTTTCAATTCAGAATAGATCTGGTGCTTTGCTAAATAAGCTAACTCTCTCCTCTTTGTGGCAACCTCTCAAATACCTGGAATGGTGCCATCATGTCACCCATAGACCTTATTTTCTCTAAACTAGCCATACCCAAATCCTGCAAACGTTCTTTTTAGTCTCCAGGCTTTTAATCATTTTAGTTGCACTTCTCTGCACTTTTTCCAAAGTCTCAAAATCTTCTTTGCAATGGATCTAGTATTCCAGATGTAGTATTTTTTGAAAACCAAACATTCTCTGTCTGTTGAAAGTTATTCACAGAATATAGTTTCAGATCCTCAGATTCTGTTGCAATTTCTATCAACCTTTCTTAAAATAGCGTTCCCAGGAATAGGTGCAATACTCCAGGAAGGATTCTAGCAGTGTGAGAAAAAGTGGAATTGTGACTTCCCATGATTGGGAAACAATACTTGTGTTATGGAAATGCATCTGCCTTTTTTTGTAGCTATTTGACACCACTGACTCACATTCCATTGGTAATCAATTTTTAGTTCAGGTTATGTTTTAAATATGGTAGTTGTTAATCAGCAACAGCAAAGTGACATCACCCCACAGTGATATCGATAAAATGGTACAACTTTGTGGCACAGCTGGATGCCAACTCTGGCAACATTATATGTGTCATAATATGGCCAGAGATTCCATTTCGTTCTGCCACACGGTTATATTGTTTTGCCCATATCACTGTGGGATGATTTGCTGTTTTGCTAACAACTAAACCTTTTGAATTAAATACTGATTTACCATACAAATGTGGTATATTCAATGTAGTACAATTGTATATCCAGCATATTACTGATTTACCATGGAAGTGTGTATATACAATCTATTACAATTAAATTTGAGTGTTTTGATATGGAGATCCATTGGCTGAGATGATTCTAGGTCATAAATATGGTTGTTTGGTTTGGACTTAATTTTGACATGCAGATCCAGGTGCATGTCACCTGGTTATGGTTTGCAAATCACAGTTTACCTCGCTGTATGTTGTGTAAAGCTAACCTATGGCAAACAATGACTTAGCAAAACATTTCTTTAGGGAATGGTTTTTCGAGAAAGGAAGTGTATGTATGCAATTCTTCGGTGTCTTATTTCATCCAGATTCTTTATCTTCATTTTATTCTGCATTTTTTCCTTGTATGAAAAGAGCCAATTTGATCTAGTGATTAAGACATGAGAAGCCAGTAAATTGTGAGTTCAATTCCCATCTCAGCTATGAAAGCCAGCTGGGTTACTTCGGGTAAATCACTCTCTTTCAGCCCAATCCACCTCACATGATTGTTGTGAGGAAAATAGGAGGAAGAAGGTATATTGGACATGTTTGCCATCTTGACTTAAGAGACCCAGTTTGGCATGATGATTAAAAGGCACCAGACTAAAGAGCAGGAGACTGTGAGTTCAAGTCCCATCTTAGCTATGAACGCCAGCTGTGTGACTTTGGGACAATCCCTTTCTCTCAACCCAACCCACCTCATAGGGTGGTTATTGGGGGGCAGAAGGAGGAGGGAGGTGTGTTGGATATGGTCACCTCCTTGAGGTATTTGAAAAATAATGAAGGTGGGAAAGACACAAATAATAAAAAATGAATCGTCAATTTCCCATTTCTAAATCTATATTGGACATTCACTTGGCTTTGTTTATGTTTGTTATTGTATTTCTGATTTAAATACTCCAGGATTCTTATTTCCAAGGTGGAGGAATAATATATTAATTGGAAAGCTCATTAGAATTGGTGAATTATATCAGATGAACCTTCCTTAGGTTTGTCCTTTGTAGAGATGGTATGCCAGCTCAGCTATCTTGCCAAAAAGACATTAATGATGTTGCTCAAGAAGAGGAAGAAATAAAAATATATATTGCAAGCACCGCCTCCCCCTTCCCTCGGCCTCACCCACTTTAGGACAAGCCCCTTATTGCCAGGAATATAGACAAAAGAGCAAAGCATGACATGAAATACTTCCTTTCAGAGATTCACTCTGTTCTCTGTGAACTTCAGAAGAGATATGCAGAAAGATGAAACCCAGCCTTCAGTCCTGATGTAAAGAGATAAAGAGTTTCCTAATCATCCAAAACAAATAATAAAAAGAAATAATCACCCATGCCCACAGGGTATTCAAAAATAATGGTATGGGGGGGTGGGGAGGCGGAAACCAGAAGGAGAAGGATCTGCCTTGGCTGAGAGTTTGAGCAGTGCCTTGTCAGAATCTGGAAAGGACCTTGGAGGTCTTCTAGTCCAGCCCTCTGCTTAGTAGGAGATTCTATACCCGGGATGGCAAACCTATGGCACACGTGCCAGAGGTGGCATGTGGAGCCCTCTCTGCTGGCACGCGCACTGTTGCCCCAGGTCAGATCTCTGTGGCGTTTCTTTCGTGACCTTCTGTTTCCCTGCAAACGACGAAACAGAAGCTCACGAAAGAAAAAGATCTTACCTCTTGCCGCGCTGCCAGTGTTGGGATGCCCTGTCTCCCACCGGCTAGCTGGTCTTTGGGTATCTGCTGCGCATGTGCGCATGTCCATACATGTCTGTGTGCATTTCCGCACATGTGCCTGTTCGCACAAGCACGTGTGCGCTTGCACTTTTCAGTTTGGGCATGCGCGCACACACAGTTTGGGCACTCAGTGTCTACAAGGTTCGCCATCACCTTCCTATACCATTTCAGACAAATTACTCTCCAGTCTTTTCTTAAAAACCTCCATTGTTGGAGCACCCACAACTTCTGGAGGCCAGCTGTTCCACTGGTTAATTGTCCTCACTGTTTGGAAGTTTTGCCTTAATTCCAGGCTGCTTCTCTCTTTGGTTAGTTTCCACCTGGAGACTAATCAAGCCTGGAGGGTTATAAGTTCTCCACTTTTGTGTTAAAGACTTTAAAAGATGGAGCACAAGTAGATTTTCATCTGGGATCTGGTTTATTTCAGTGTCCCAAGCATGAGGGAATTTTTATACACACACAGATGCACAACCCCAAGTTCAGGAATGGGCAAGATCCATGCTCCACTGCTCCATTACTGCTCAGGGATTTGGACTGAGGATTGATTAAGTGTTTTATTATTACCTTAGTAATTTGAAATGGTAATGGTTATTGAGCTCCATGTGATATTTTTAAAAAGTGTTTTATTTGATTTGATTTTTATCCCACTTTTATTACTTGATATGTAGCTCAAGGCAGTGAACCTAATACCTAATACTCATTCCTCCTCCTATTTTCCCCACAACAACAATCTTGCGAGGTGGATTGGGCTGAGAGAGAGCGGCTAGCCCAGCTGGCTTTCAAATCTAAGACATGACTAGAAGTCACAGTCTCCTGGTTTCTAGGCCAGGACCTAGTCTAGGCTCTCCTGTGTAGAAATAACAATTATCTATGCATCAATAAATATTATTTATGCTACAAATTTTTTTGGTTTTAAACTTGTCCACCACCCAGGATCATCTTGTTGAGATAGGTGACTATATAAATTGTTTTAATCAATCAATCAATCAATCAATCAATCAATCAATCAATCAATCAAATTGTTTCTTCTCAATGGAAGAATCACCTTACAAGCTGTAGCAATAGAATAAAATATGGGTTTAAAATAATGTATTTATTAAAGCTGCATTTGTTTCAAAGTAACGGTTGCTTTATATCCACTGTAAATAAAGTTAAATTTAAATCTGTCCTTTAGAATTTAGCTATTTCGCATTTTCTCACCATGCGCTCTCCAGTGCTGTAGGCCAGAGGTGTCAAACTCAAGGATCAGGGGCCGAATCTGGCCGTGGGGTACTTAGATTTGGCCTGCAGGGCCAGCCTGGAAACAGTGAAGGACTGGGCTGTGGTACTTCTACCAGTGAAAATGGGCTCCCAAGCTCCATTTTCACTGGCAGAGGGTTGCAGTAGGCTGTGGCAGCCAAAAACAGAGCTCGTTGAGCTGTGTTATCAGTCGCTGTGACATGGTCCCCCTGGCCTTGGCCCCATGGCCCCCCTGAGGTAAAAAAAATAACCCTCAATGAAATCGAGTTTGTCACCCCTACTGTAGGCCTTCTTAAGAGTTGCCCATTGCTTTCCCCTCTCCTGCTCTTCAATTCAATTCAAATCTATATTGTCAGTGCACAACATATGTACAGTGAGATTGGTTGAGCTCCCTCAGTGCACCCCCCCCCGAACACAATACAACTCACAGTGAAGACAGAAAATCCCTACCCCAATAAATCCTATTAACAAATCTCCCAGTCCTATTGCACCGGTGTTTCTGCCTTAAACGGGAGCCTTTGGCAACAGAACAATCAAGTCGGTGTTTTGTCTTGCTTTATGCAAAGTTTAATTTGAATATTATTATTTTTTTCATATTGTTGTTAAAGGTGTGGTAAAGAAAAGAGCAGGCTGGAATATTTACTTACCGTAAATTTCAATTGGTTTATTTAGAGTTTGGCTTACTAGCTATTTGGCAAACCGATCTCACCCAGCCAATATTGTGCAGCATTTAAGATTATTGGATGACATACCCAGGTTCAACTCCATGTTCATTCAGAAAGATAGATAGGTAACCGTGGAATAGGTTATTGGACTTGTTTATACATCTCACTAACCCAGACTAAATCTGATTTTGGCTAAGTGTACCGTGTAGATTCAGCTGTTATAATATGGAATCCATAATTTAAAACAAAATAACAGAGTTGGAGATCTTCTAGTCCAACCCCCTCAAACAGAAGATCCTACCATTCCAGACAAATGGCTATCCAGTCTCTTTTTAAAAGCTGCCCATGATGGTTCTGCAATCCTTATTACCTGATGAGTACTCCATAAACCATGCAGGCTGGGAAATTCTGGGAGTTGATGTCCTCCCATTTTAAAGTTGCTGAAGTTGAGAAATACTGCTTTAGGCTGTCATAGCTACTGATAATGACCGTTGACCATGTTCTAAGTGGATTTCAATGTGGGAAAAGGGACTCTTTTTAACAGATTAACAGAGTTGGAAGGGACCTTGTAGGTCATCTAATCCAACCCCCCCCCCCACATCCAAGCAGGAGACCCTACACCATTTCTGACAGATGGCAGTCCAGTCTCTTCTTCAAAGCTTCCAGTGATGAAGCTGTCACAACTTTTGAATTGGTTGATTGCTCTCACTGTCAGAAAATTTCTCCTTATTTCCAGGTTGAATCTCTCCTTGTTCAGTTTCCATCCATTATTCCTTGTCCGGCTTTCAGGTGTTTTGGAAAATAGCTTGACCTCCTCTTCTCTGTGGCAACCCCTCAAATATTGGAACACTGCTATGATATCTCCCCTGGTCCTTCTCTTCACTAGACTAGCCATGCCCAGTTCCTGCAACCGTTCATAGTATGTTTTAGCCTCCAGTCCCCTAATCATCTTGGTTGCTCTACTCTGCACTCTTTCTCTGCACTCTTGTTCCAGGTCTGTACATCCAACAGGCCATAGTTAGACCCAGAATGTTGGTCTATGTGACCAATACCCTTATCCAGCATGACAATTATCCGTATCCAACAACCATTCAGTTGTTCTTATGGACTCCTTTTTGCCTTGGTGGGGTGAAGGTTTTGGAATAATTAGTGGATCCCAAGGAAAGTAAAACTGAGACCCACTACCATACAATCTGCTCTAGTGGAACAATGTAGGGGAAATGTCAACGAAAGATGCTAACAGAACTTAGGAAATCCTTTAGTAGGGACTTTCTCCCTTCCTCTCCTGCCCTCCCCAAAACCTTGATGCTCATTTCATTGAGCCATCTGAAAAATACTCAGAGGTGAAGGTCAGGAATTTTCAGGAATTGTCACCTTAAATTGGAATAAACCCAACAGGTGAATGTAAATTGACTTCTGAATGATTAAAAATCAAGGATTTTTATCAACTTCCTTGAAGAGCAGGGAAGGGAGAGGAATTGAGGTGTTGAAAATGAAAGCAAATAGCACAAGATTTTCATACATATAGAGACGGAAGGACTCACACATTCCCACAAGTGAAGAATGGATGATGCAGTTCATGGAGTTGGCAGAGATGACAACACTATTTTGATTAAACAGAAGACTGTCTAGCTGTGTTCCTGCTTGGAAACAAATTTTGGACTTTTGCTTGAAGGTGAAAGAAATGAAACTTTTAACTCTGAGATTGGGTGGTTAGAATTGTTTGTAATTGTAGAAATACTGTGTGCTATAGTTCATTTTAGAGCAAAAAAAATGTTATTCTTGTACCGATACCAAAGAAAGTTGGAAGTTATTCTTTTCTACACTTTTTTTCTCCTTTTTTCCCCCTTGCATTCCCAATGTTAGCTTCTTGACACCCTCCTTTTATTTTATATTTCCTTGCATTTTAGCTTCTTTTGAAACTTAAAAGTATTTTGGGGAAAGGAACTAACTAGTAAATGGTTATCTTGGACATACCCTGAACTTACATGAGAGACTATTGTGATGCTTAATGATTATGTAATTCTGAATTTCTATACCTGGAGCCCAGGGTGCTAGGACTGATAAGGAGAGAAGAAATTCTCAACTAAGGCAATTGTCTCTTCCATGGATAAGAGATACTTTTCACCTTTCTTTCAAGGTATTCATGGCTGAAAACAATACATCCATATACACACCTTTAATTTTATCTTCCTAAGAATCCTCTGAGGGGAATGGGTCTGAAGGGTTGCCTAGGTTAACATATTTGCTAAGTCAAGGTTTGGTAATAATTACATTTGGGGAAGGGGAGGTTTAAATCATATTGTCCCAGTTGGTATAATCTTCTAAGTTAAGTCTAGGAGCCTGGATAGCTCTGCAGACTAAGCACTGTAATTTAACACCAGCTGTCTGCAATTAAAGTAAGTTTGAATCTTGCCAGGCTCAAGGTTGACTCAGCCTTCCATCGTTTCTAAGGTAGGTAAATTGAGGACCCAGTTTGTGGGGGCAATAAGCTGACTTTGTATAAAATATACAAAAGTATGAAGGCTATTGCTTAAAGCACTGTAAGCTGCCCTGAGTCTCCGGAGAAGGGCGGCATATAAATCAAATTAAAAAAAAAAAAAAGTCTCACCCAATCCTATCCCGATTTAGCATGATTTGCAAAGCCGGCCACAAATCAGGTTTGCATGTCAATTCTGGGAGCTGAAGACCACCCCTCTTAAAATGTCTATGGATATTCTCAGTTATCCAGGTCATAATTGTCTCAAAGGTGCTTTAAAAAAAAAAGGCAACTGGACTATATATATATATTTTTTAAAAAATAAACAATCCAGTTGCCTTTTGAAAAAAATAAAAATAAAAAACACCTTTGAGACATCCCTCTTAAAGTTGCTGAAGTTAAGAAACAGCCTAAAAATCTTCAAGAACTCGTCTGCTCGACTTTAAAAACCAGGTCTCTGGTTATCCCATGTGCTGGCAGAGTTTTTACTATAAGCAGGTTAAAAAAGTTTTGCCATGAATCTCCTTGCTTTTAAATTTCACGAACGAAGTTGAATATATATGTCCCAGGATAATGTTGCAGGATCCAATCTGGGCCGGTCACTGGGACTAGAGCAGGGGTCAGCAACCTTAAACACTCAAAGAGCCACAAAGGCCCTAATTGGAAGCCCCCTGCTCAATTCTGGAGCCAACCAGAAGTCCAGTTTCCCCCCACCATAGAGTCTCCTCCTAGCACGGCTTCCTTTTTCCTCTACCTATCCTAACTGAAAGCCCTATCAATTGTGGAGCTGACTGATAACAGGGAGCCGTAGCAGAGGGATGAAAGAGCCACATGCGGCTCCAGAGCTGCAGGTTGCTGACTCCTAGGCTAGAGGTTTTGTCTTCAGAGCTTTTTGAACTTGTGATGGAGCCCATCCTCAGATAACTTCTCCCTAGCAGACTGTGTGCTTTGGGTTATTCTGTGTGTGGTATTTATATGGTGAGTGGCTTTTAAGTTTCAGTTCAGGATCTTGTTTTCTGCAGTGAGTGAGAAGTAAAACTTTTCTCCCTCCACATTACAGGTAGTCCTCAGCTTACAACACTCCATTTAGTGACCATTCAACATTACCACGGCACTGAAAAGTGTGATTTATGACCGTTTTTTTCACAGTCACAATCTTTGTAGCATCCCCACGATCACGTGATCAAAATCCAGAGGTTTGGCCAGTGGTTCATATTTATGGCCGTTGCTGTGTCCCAAGGTCACGGGATCCCCTTTTGCGACCTTCCCACAAGCAAAGTCAATGGGGAAGCCAGATTCACTTAACAACCGGGTGACTAACTTATCCACGCCAGTGATTCGTTTAACGACTGTGGCGAGAAAGGTCATAAAATTCACTTAACCAATATTTCACTTAACATTAGTTCTGTATGTTTATTTCTATAAGTGTCGTGTTATTGCGTTTATCAATTGGGGCGACTTTGAAAAAGCTATGGTTTCAAGGATTTACTGTCCCAGCTGAGCTGCCTATATATCCAGCTGTGGTTTGTGTACAATGAGTTGAGAAACACTTTTGTAAGATCAGGGCAAACACGTCTGTGCATGTTGATGTGCAATCTTCACTTTAGTTTCCTGAATTAACTTCAAAGTCTCTGTTCCATCATGCACCTTGTTTTATTTATTTATTTGAAAGAATGCCTTAGTTGGGGGTCGCTGTCTTTCTTTTTAATAATACTTCAGGACATTCAGGTCTTTCTCTCATGTTCTTTGTGCCTTGTGGAAGCCATCTAGATTGTCCTACTTGGATCCAAAGCTGGAACACAAATCAATTAAGCAAAACCCTAGTCTTGTTGTTCTTTTCTACTCCATGCTTTAACAGATGATTCAAGTCTCTGAGCTTGCAATGTTCAGAAGCAGGGCTTACCCTAAAGCACAATATTAAAATATATATATATTGGGACTCTGGAAAGAGTGCAGAGAAGAGCAACAAAGATGATTAGTGGGTGAAGGCTAAAACATACGAGTTACAGAAATCGGGTATGTCTAGTGTAGTGAAAAGAACTAGGGGTGGACATGATAGCAGTGTTCCAATATTTGAGGGGCTGCAACAAAGAAGAAGAAGGGGGGCTCAGCCTATTTTCCAAAGCACCGGAAGGAAAGAATGGCTGGAAACTAATTAAGGAGAGGAGCAACCTAGAACTAAGGAGAAATTTCCTGACAGTGAGAACTATTAACCAGTGAAATGGTTTGTCTCCAGAAGTTCCATCATTAAAAAGAGACCGGGCAGCCATGTCTGAAATGCAAGGGTCTCCTGCTTGAGTAGTGCTTGCTCCAAAGTACATCATCTATCCTATCCCAAAGTTCATGAGATGTTAAGACTTTGGAAAAAGTGCAAAGAAGAGCAACTAAGAAGATTAAAGGCCTGGAGACTAAAACATATGAAGAACGGTTGCAGGATTTGGGTTTAGCTAGTCTAGAGAAAAGAAGGACTAGGAGGGACATGATAGCCGTATTCCAGTATTTGAGGGGCTCCCACAAAGAGGAGGGGGGGTCAACTTATTTTTCAAAGCACCAGAATGCGAGACAAGAAACAATGGATGGAAACTAATCGAGGAGAGAAGCAAACCTGGAATTAAGGAGAAACTTCCTAACAATGAGGACAATTAACCAGTGGAACAGCCTGCCTCCAGAAACTGGGTGCTCCATCACTGGAGGCTTTTAAAAAGATACTGGACAGCCATTTGTCTCAAATGCAAGGGTTTGCTGCTTGAGTAGTGGGTTGGACTAGAAGACCTCTGTTAAGCTTGCCTGCAAGGCTCAGTCTGAAGCCTGCATTCTTGTATCCTGCTGGTCTTCGCCCTGGTGTCCATCCTCTGCCCATGGGCCAGCCACACACCCAGCCAGACAGATCCCCCAGGCTCCAGGTTTCCTTCAGCCTTCCATTGTCTTTCTAAGTTTCCATTGCCTTGTACAAATGGGCTAGTGGAAAGAACGCTGCAGGGGCAGGAGATAAGGCGAGCAAACAGGGCCCTTAACTTCTTATGTTATGTGCAAGAAAGGGGGAGGATGTCCTTTCAATTCCACCCCTAACCTTCCCCCCCCACCCCGGTCCCCCCTCCTTCTTGCATTTGGAAAGTTTGTCTATTTGGAGAGGGGGGGTGGGTGGAGGTGTGGATGATGGATAGGAGGGATCAAGGCAGCCAGGAGCTGTTGGGTCCAGTTTAGAAGAGCTGGACCTGCCTTTATCAGGAGCCTTTATAAGTCAGGAGAGATAGCAGGTCAACCTGTTGCTGGTGTGGAGATAAGATATCAAGGGCTGCCCGTGGAGACAGCTGAAGGAGCAGGTACAGAAAGGCAGGGGATGAAGCTAGAGACTTGAGCCTCCATCTCATCTTCTGGTTTCTGGGGCTTCTTTCTGCTCTCATTCCTGGTTCCTGGGTCTCTGCAGTTGGGCTGTTCTTTGCCTGCTCCCTGCTATCTCATGCTTTCTGCCTTTATTCCTCTTGATCATCAGTTTTAAACAATTCAGCGCAATTCATCAATTCTAGGCTGGAGTGGTTCTTTCCATTTTGACTTTGAGGAGTGAAAGCCAAATTTCGTACCTGTAGGGAAACGAATTGTAAAACTTTCAGGTATCTATTTTCAGGGCAGTTCTTGGAAATACTCAGATACAAAATGTGAGAAAATAGACTTTTGCTGTGTCTGTCTGTCTGTCTGTCTCTCTCTCATAGTATATATAATTAACTTAATCCCGAAGGAAAATAATTCCTGTATCTTGTTCCAGTGTAGCCTTTTGGAAGAAAAAAAATACTGCTGGATGAGACCAAGGTTGGTATAATTATCCTAATAATAAATATATTTTAATATGTAAATATATTAAAATATATTTTATAAATATATTAAATATATAAATATAATTAATTTTATATTTAATAAATAAATATATTTAATTATTAGGAAATTGTATTGCCCCTTAAATGGGAGTTTTGATTCTTAAATAAGAGAACAATTGTACTACTCTTGCAGCCTAAAGTAGACCAAAACCAACCTTGTGGCTCTTAAAGAACTTGTTAATTTATTATAGTGTGACTCTTAAGGTCTTAGTTCTACCACAACAAATCAGATTCATCCTTAAAGTGCCACAAAATTCTTAGTTGTTCTTTAGTTAACCTGAATGGATTAATTTCATCTTTTTCTGATGAGGTATATTCCCCATGGACTAATACAGTTAAATAACGGGAACAGACTTAAATCAAATGTTTTGAACATTGGAGGAGGGTTTTTTTTCCCCAGCTTTTCTTTTTTCCTGGAAGAAAATCCATTGAATTCAATGGGATTTACCTCTGATTTGATATATTTGTATGTGGTCTTATAGGGGAAACTGCTGTAGTTCCTTCCTGAACTAAAATGAATTGGCTCGACCTAGATAGTGCACCTCTTCTTTTCTTTCTCCTAGAAAAGTTCACAAGATGGAAATTTGATAGCTAAATTGAAAAATACGGTACTTTCATTATGTCCTTGGAAAGACATACATGAAGACCGTGCTTTTAATTCTGTAATGACTTTATTGTGTAATTGGTTGTATTTCTAATTGTTTAACATGACCATTTTATTTCTTATAAAGTGCATACTGCCGTTTTCTACTGCCGTTTCATCATATCTTATATAGTGTTAATATCAGTACCTATTACATTTTTAGCAGGAGATTTTAGCAATACAATATTTGTATACTCTTTGGCTAATATTTGTGATGTTTTGCAATTTTTTCCGTAGGTTTTTATAATTTATATTAATATTATATCACATTATTTTAAACTGTACTATATTGCACTGTTGTCTTAACGATTTTATATTTGTGAGGTTGTTTTATAGTTGTGGCAGTAATCTTAAAATTTATTTTCCACTGCACATTGTCTAGGTTGTTTGTGTAGAGATTGTGCTCTACATTTGTGTAGAGATTACAGGATTGTGCCATCCTGTAATAGTATTTTATGCAGGTCAATGACCTAGATAAAACTTGATTGATTATGGATGGTCATCTATTACCACTCTGTCTTTATTTAATGGATTAGAAAACATGATATGTATTTCAAGGCTATATGGAAACAAGATTTGAGTTTAAAGTCAGTAGTTGTGATATCTTAGTTTTCAGCTGTAAAAATGAAGAGGAAAGTAGAGAAAGCTTTGTGATGAATATAGTTCAACTAAACTCGGAAAAACAATCTTGAAAACTTAAATCATTTTGGTGTTACTTTGAACTGGGTGTTTTGGAATGGAACTCTTCAGCTTTTGATCTGAAAACACACATTTCTGCTTTTCAGGATCAGATAAACAGAAAGAATATATAACTTTTCCTTTCCCAGGACTAACAGAACCAAATATACTTGTAAATATTCTGTGGGTTTGTTCTTATTTTATACATCTCTTTATCCAAGATATCAAATTCTAAATCACAAGAGTGTTGTAAAAATGGCTTTTAATCTGTTTTATGTTATGGAATAAATTATTTTAATTCTAAATTCTAATTTTTTGCAGTATTTTAAATCACATGGTTAATTTGCCAGAGAAGTTCAGTTATTGGGTAGGTGACTTATAATAAGAAAAGTCTGCATAGTTACTGCCAGGAGCCTTTTGTCTTGCTCAGAAACATATTATGTGTGCACAAGGATGTCTATGAAGATAAATGTTCTAAATGTTCGGGGCCATTTTGTGTGGTTTAAAATTTGGGGATGAAGGATTATCATGTGAATACATTTCTGGGCCCAGGAACTGTTCAACCAGGACTAAACTTAAGGAGTTGTGGCCTTAGCTCAGTGAGAGAGATGGTTAAAGTGCTGGCTTGAAGGAGATGGACCAGGATGGGGTCTCAAAGATGCTTTTCAAGAAGCAATTGGACTTTCTTGTTTTTCCTTGAAGACGTTTCACTTCTCATCTGAGAAGCTTCTTCTGCTCTGAAAACCGAGCTGAAGAAGCTTCTTAGATGAGAAGCAAAACATCTTAAAAAAAAACCAAGAAAGTCCAGTTGCCTCTTGAAAAGCAACTTTGGGACAAACATGACCTGGATGACTGAGAATCTCCATAGACATTCAACCAGGATGGGGCAAATCATAAATCTCTGCCCTGGCTTGTTAAAGTGGGGATAAAATTAAAATAGGGTAGGCAGCCTTGAAGAATATAATCAAAATAGATTGAAATCAATAAGCATCTGTTCTTTCTCTTCCCAGCAGGTGGGAACAATTCTAAGAAGGCCATGGAAGAAGATTCCTCATCCTATAAGACTGTCCTTTCTTTTGGACGTTTCAAAGTTCGAAAATTACAAAATGGCCCCTGTTCGGAGCAAGTCAACCACACTCCTAAATCGGATCTTCCTTCTTCCACGCAAGCAGAAGAAAACGGGTCTCTTTCAGCTCCCCCCGATTACGAGACTTCAATTGATGCTTGTCCCCGCTATGAGTTTTATGCGCTCTCCGCACCACCTGGACGTCGGAAGATCCGACCCACTTTGGACATGTTGAGGAATGCAGAACCGGTAAGAGGGCCCTGTTCCATGATGATCAGGGAGAATAAGTTGGTTTTCTTCACCATGACAGCATGGTCTAGGGATACTTTTAACATATCGCACCTAACTGTGATCTCTTGCATTGTGGTTTAATAAACCGCAGTTGACTGGGCTCACATGAAATGTTAAGTTACAAACTGGCTTAAAATTGCCAAATTATTAAGAAAATTGCCAAATTATTAAGAAAATTGCCAAATTATTAAGAAAATTGCCAAATTATTAAGAAAATTGCCAAATTAAGAAGAGATTGGACAACCCCTTGTCTGGAACGGTCTTCTGCTTGAGCAGGGCGTTGGACTAGAACAGGGTTGGGCAAATGTGGCTCTTTTACAACCTGTGGACTTCAACTCCCAGAATTCCTGAACCAGGAATTCTGGGAGTTGAAGTCCACAGGTTGTAAAAGAGCCACATTTGCCCATCCCTGGACTAGAAGACCTCCAAGGTCCCTTCCAACTCTGTTATTCTGTTACTATTTCAAACTGGCTCACCCATTGACTTAAACCTTAACATGGTTTATTGATTTACACTTAGCAAGCTGCCTGAATCCTAACATCATGGTTTATAACTCATGCTTAATTAGAGCTTAATTTGTTGCGGGATCTCCGCCAGTTGCATTTTCTTTAATAAATTGGTGTTTAGAATAACCATGACTTTGTGCAAAGTGTAAAGCAAATCATTGTGGCTTTCAAAGTACCAATTTTGGCCTCTGATCAAAGGTGAACAGGATTATTTTTTTTATACAGTCCACTAAATTGTGGAATGCAGAATAAAAATTTGCTAGCTGCTCCCTACATGCTAAGCCATATTCTCCGTGGCTTTATAAGCCATGCAGGCTAGGCTGATTTTTAAAAATTTAAATCACAGACGAGCAAACCCCAACTTGAATCAATAGAATAGAATAGAATAGAATAGAATAGAATAGAATAGAATAGAATAGAATAGAATAGAATAGAATAGAATAGAATAGAATAACAGAGTTGGAAGGGACCTTGGAGGTCTTCTAGTCCAACCCCCTGCTTAGGCAGGAAACCCTACACCACTTCAGACAAATGGTTAGCCAACATCTTCTTAAAAACTTCCATTGTTGGAATTTTTACAACTTTTGGAGGCAAGTCGTTCCACTGATTCATTGTTCTAACTGTCAGGAAATTTCTCCTTAGTTCTAGGTTGCTTCTCTCCTTGATTAGTTTCCACCCATTGCTTCTTGTCCTGCCTTCAGGTGCTTTGGAGAATACTTTGATTCCCTCTTCTTTGTGGCAACCCCTGAGATATTGGAACGCTTCTATCATGTCACCCCTTATTTTCTATACAGTATAGGAGCCCAATTATTTTGTTCTGCATGATTGAAATAAATCATGATTTTAACACAGTGTGTGGAATCTCCGGGGTCACAAAAAGAGCACCAGTCTTTTTCCACAAAGTCATATTTTGGGGGAAAAGATGGAGGAAAACCCCAGTGCATTTGGAGAGCACCAGAGAGGACAGCGGCTATAAAAATGTATAAAGACGTAGAACTGTAAGGAGATTCACATGGGATCTAATTTCAGCTTCTTTTTCTTCTTTGTTTTTGTTTAAATAGGGGAAAAGGCAAGCATATCCTGGGGGCCCAGACTGTGCTGACCCCAATTTAGAATCTGGTTCTAAAGATGGGGAGGAAAAGGACGTGGAAGACCCCGAACCGGAAGCAGAACCCGTTCGATTTGGCTGGGTGACGGGAGTTATGGTAAACTTCACAATGCAATGCGTGAATTCATTTGACCCAGGAGGGTTTGGGACAGGGTTGAAATCCAGCAGGTTCTGGAGAACCGGTAGCGGAAATTTTGAGCAGTTTGGAGAACCAGAAAATACCACCTCTGGTTGGTCCCAGAGTGGGATGGGAATGGAGATTTTGCAGTATCCTTCCCCCAGGACTGGGGAGAGAATGGAGATTTTGCAGTATCCTTCCCCTGCCACGCCCACCAAGCCACGCCCACAGAACCAGTAGTAAAAAAATTCACCACTGGTTTGGGATCCTAATAGTCCCAAAAGTAGGAACCATAATTGAAAAGAAAGAAAGCCTGAGACTGCCACTGACTGCGTTGGATCCTTAATTTAGTGGTTTCTTAACAATTTTTTAAATTTTTAAACTTTTTAAAAATTTTAAGGGATGCGATGGCTCAGTGGCTAAGATGCTGAGCTTATCGATCAAAACCGCAGTTCAGCGGTTCAAATCTCTAAGTGCCGCGTAACGGAGGTGAGCTCCCGTTACTTGTCCCAGCTTCTGCCAACCTAGCAGTTCGAAAGCACGTAAAAAATGCAAGTAGAAAAATAGGGACCACCTTTGGTGGGGAGGTAACAGCGTTCTGTGCGCCTTTGGTGTTTAGTCATGCTGGCCACATGACCGTGGAGACGTCTTCGGACAGCGCTGGCTCTTTGGCTTTGAAACGGAGATGAGCACCGCCCCCTAGAGTCGGGAATGAATAGCACCTATCTGCGAGGGGAACCTGTACCTTTAACAATTTTAAGTAAAAGTATGTGCCAATGACAGCCAGTTTGGTCTAGTGGTTACAGTGTCAGCCTAGAAATCAGGAGACTGTGAGTTCTAGTCCTGCCTTAGGAATGAAAGCTGGCTGGTGATTTTGAGCTAATCACTCTCTGTGTCAGCCCAACCTGTTTTTGTGGGGAAAATAAGAGGAGGATTAGATGCATCTTCATAGTCTTGAGTGGTTTATAAAACTAATAAAGTCAGGATAAAAATGCAAATAATAATAAAATAATGATACTTTGTGAACACTCTCAGATTTTCACACATGTCTTTTTTCCTCCGAAGATCCGATGCATGCTCAATATTTGGGGTGTGATCCTTTATCTCCGTTTGCCCTGGATAACGGCCCAGGCTGGCATAGGTAAGAAACTTCGTGGAATTAATGAGGGGCTATTTTTATGGAGATTCTCCGTCATCCAGGTCATATTTGTCCCAAAGGTGTTTTTTCAAGAGGCAACTGGACTTTCTGGTTTTTCTTTGAAGACATTTTGCTTCTCATCCAAGAGGCTTCTTCAACTCTTGACTATTAAATGAGTCATGTTCCCCGCTATCCAATCAGAGCTGAGGAAGCTTCTTGGATGAGAAGCAAAACCGTCTTCAAAGAAAAACCAGAAAGTCCAGCAGCCTCTTGAAAAAAGCACCTTTGAGAGGGACTGTTTTCTTGATTTCACCTTCTCCCTACTGCAAAACAGGTTCCTAAATCATATATAGTCAGTCTTCATATGAGTTTGTAACTACTTTTATATCATGTACAGATACTCCTTGACTTACAACCATTTGTTTAGTGACCGTTCAAACTCACAATGGCACTGAAAAAGTGACTTATGACCGTTTTTCACACTTATGACCTTCACAGCATCCCTATGCTTGGGTGATCAAAATTCCAGCACTTGGCAACTGACTCATATTTATGACGGTTGCAGTGTCCTGGGGTCAAGTGATCCCCTTTTGCGTCCTTCTGAGACGCAAAGTCTATGGGAAGCCAGATTCACTTAGCAACCGTGTTACTAATTTAACAACTGCAGTGATTCACTTAATTAACTGTGGCAAGAAAGGTTGTATAATGACCGAAACTCACTTAATAACTGTCTCATTTAGCAACAATAGTTTTGGGGTCAATTGTTGTCATAAATCGAGAGTTACCTATACATGCAAGGAGGAAAAAACATATATTTTAATGTTGCTTGATATTTTTGTACCTTCAAATGCGTTTTGTCCACAGAAAATATCTCTTCAGAATAGAAGGACAAATTGTTTAATTTTTTTAAATTAAATTTTTTAATTTTTTAAAATTATTTTTTTTAAAAGGCTAATCAAGCTGCATTCAAATTAGGAGAAAGCAAGGCAGTAATAATGTAATATAAGTAATCTTAGCTGAATAATTACAGTTTAATAATTACAAGATTGGACAGAAAGCTCCTAAATCTTAATCTGGTACAGATAATCCTTGCTTAACAACCAAAGTTGGGGCCTGCAACTCCGTTGCTAAGCAACACTGTCATTAAGGGAGACATCATGCAACAATTATGAACTTATGACCTCATTTCCTCCACAGTTATTAAATGAGTCAGGCAGGTTGTTAAGCAGACATCATGTGATTGCAATTGTACCGCTGACTTCTCCTCTGACACTACATGCCAGGATTGTGACACCCACAAATGACAATCTCGTGAGCGCGGGAACGTTGCAACGGACATAAATGTGAGGACTGGTCGTAATGTCACTTTTTCAACTTCATCATAGCTTTGAACGATTGTTAAACAGGGCAGTCCTTAAATTAGCACTACCTGTATTAAAAAGAACATAATACGGTTCATCACCTCTTTATTAAATATCTACATTAGGCCATGGATGTTAGACAGCCATACTTCCAAAAGTACCAGACTATGTTCCTTGTTCTTTCAGGGTTAACCTGGTTGATCATTCTCATGTCCTCTGTGGTGACCAGTATTACTGGTCTTTCCATCTCTGCAATTTCCACCAACGGCAAAGTCAAAGCAGGTAAACCATCTTTTACAATTTTACAAACCCTTTTCTGGCTCAGCTACTGGCCCAGTATACTTTGTCTGTCTGTCCGTCTGTGTATCTCTTTGCTGCCCTCTAATGGTCATTCAGGTTTCTGCAGTTCAGGTAAAGCCATCCTTACAAACAGTATATATACCAAGTAATCAGAGTTCCAGGTCAGGAGGCATAAAAAGGGAAAAAAGTCAAAGTACAAACCTGGTCAGAGTCCAAGAAGCCAATTCAAGGGGCCCTGAACAGAGTTCAGGGGAGCTGGTAAAAAAAGGAACATCCAGGCAGTTTAACATAGTTAAATATAGTTAAACTTTTTAACATAGTTTTAGTTTTTTAACATAGTTTTAAAGGTACTTAAACTGTCCATCTTCAGCACAGCTGGCATAAGTCTACTGCAGGGGTGGACAATTAAGGCAACTTTAGGACCTGTGGACTTCAACTCCCAGAATTCCCAGGTCCTAAAATCACCATAGTTGCCCATTTTCCGGTCAAACAGAATTCAGAGTATATTGTGGGAGCAATTGACTTAGACCGGAAGTCTCCAAACTTGGCAACTTTTAGACTTACGGACTTCAACTCCCTGAATTCCCCAGCCAGCTGGCTGAGGACTAGACATCTAAGTCTAGAGAACATTTCCTTGCCCAGTCTTTGTACCTCTCAATGTCATTGCTCTAGAGGAGGACATTCCAAAGAATTCAGATCAAATTAAGATGTGGGTTACAACCCGTGCTTTCTTCTGGCCACTTCATGCTTCAATGTCTTCCCTCAACACTTCTTCACCTTTCTAAAATGAGTTTTCCATAAGAGCCATGGCTACTCCTGCTCGTCTTTACTGTAGGGCTCCCTGAGTGACTTATAAAGTTATTGGTGCAGGAAAAATCAGGTGGAAGCTGAATAGACATCAGATAAAGAAACTATCAAGATTGAGGAGGAAGGATGGCTGGGTGGTATTTCTTTGCATTTGGAAGGAAGATGGCTGAACATGGTGGTAGGAAGAAGGTTTGAAGAGCCCAGGAGATATGATGGAAAGGGGCCTAGGCTCAGCACCATGGGTATTTATTCATGCACTCTGAGCAGGGGAAGAAATAATGGATGGAAACTTATCAAGGAAAGATCCATCCTAGAACTAAGGACAAATTTCCTGACACTGAGAACAATTAATCAAAGGAACAACTTTCTTCCAGAAGTTGTAGATGCTCCATTATTGGAGGTTTTTAAGAAGAGATTGGTCAGCCATTTGTCCAGAATTGGAATAGGGTTTTCTGCTTGAACAGAGGGTTGGACTAGAAGACTATTCTGTGTTCTGCCTCATTATTATTTAAGGTCCAATTCTGGTCCCTCATCCCCATTTTCTTCCATGCTATTTTTTTTTCCAGCCCATAGCATTGATTTGTTTCACTTTCCTTATATCACCACCACATTATAAAAAGGTTGTTGAGACTCTAGAAAAAGTGCAGAGGAGAGCAACCAGGATGATTAGTGGACTGGAGACTAAAACATATGAAGAACAGTTACAGAATCTAGTGAAGAGAAGGACCAGGAGAGACATGATAACAATGTTTCAATATTTGAGGGGCTGCCATAGAGAGGAAGGGGTCAAGCTGTTCT